>NC_086450.1:220157187-220364687 GCF_028390025.1 Pseudophryne corroboree
TTGGCTTGTCCAACTGGCCCAAAAATCGCCAGGAATTTGGCTTGGGGGCGGAGCTTGTGCCAGTTGGGGACTGATGGATGGTTGGGGTATATCCTGCAACTGTATTGGCATGCTTGGATCAACAGCTGTAAGTTGCAGTGTGAAGGATGGCTCTTGTTCTGGTCCCTGCTGGTCCTCGGCGGACATCAAGTTGTGCTCTGTATGGGGTAGGCAACATGCAATGTTGTAATTTTTTTTAATTTGGCCTGGCTAATGCAACACATTAATACATTCCTAATACTACATTTTTGCATTATTAGCACTTGTTTTTCTCAACGTTAACAATTTATAATTTTTATATTTTAAAAAACCAACACAGGCGCAAACATTGCCAAATTTGCATATTCCTCACTTAACTAACTTCCCTCCACACCATTACACTGTTAGATTCCCTCCCCTCACCACGATATAGACTACTTACCTGTATAGTCCAGAGGAGCGGAGCAAGTAAGCCATCTACATACTGGACAGGGGCGATGTGTGAACACTCTAATGGTTTTTTTATTTCGGGCCAACATTTAATTTTATTCATATTTTTTTTTAAATGTGAACGTGTGTGTGCTTAATGTATCCTCAAATCTGTTCTTTTCATACAAATAGGTTGTCTAGACCATCCACTAAGACCTTATCTAATTTTATTAAAGCACCTTGAGCAATTGAAGACGTTACATCACATTGATTGTTGAGGAAAACATGTAAACTCCAAACCAACTAACAACATCTTAAGTGTACTGTGTATATTATTGCTTATGTGTTTAATTTATGTTTTACTCACCAGATAACTGAGGTGATCTGGCCTCATCACTCTGCGAACTCGACAATAGTGCCAGTGGTGGCTGGGGTGACACTGCCGAAAGTCTTCGCCTGGGTGGGGATGATGGAGGTGCGGAATCAGAGCCAAGACGCCGTGTCTTAGTTGGCCTCCTGGGTAAGTGGCCCAATCCCTGTGATGGGCGGCTTACAGGAGGTCGGCTTCCAGAAGCAGAACCTAGGTGCAAAATTTAAACTTAATATTTTGTACTTCTATGTGTTTTCAGAATATGTGACTACAGTGAAGACTTACCTGCAATACCAGCATCATCCTGACTTGTGTGAGGCCTGTCTGGGCGGCTGGTCTGTGTGACTGTGGAAAAAGTGACCCCAACATTATTACCATGTTTTTGGAAAAATGACCCACTGAAAACCATTAATGTACTGTAAGCATCTATATGGTTTTGTTTAAAACAAATTGTTAAGCTTAAGAGCTTCTACATTCATGATTTTGAGTTGAATATCAAAATGTACTTGATGTGGCACACAATAAATTTATTTAAAATAAGTTTTTGGTCTCAGATATTGCAGAGATTGAGTACTTGCAAATATTTTTAAAATGTAATGTTTTAAAAAATTCCCCGCTTTTCTGTTTGTTAAAAAAACAAAAACCTTTTGTGGATTTTAAACAAACACACATGTTCAAGCATTATCGCCAAAAATTGCAACAAAAAAAGAAAAAAAAACATTCAAAACACAAACACACCTTAAGGGAGCATAGGCATGCAATCTGTTTTGTGAGAAAAAAATCATCCTTTAAACTTTAAAAATGAAATTAACTAAATTTTACAGACATTTTAAGAACAATATTACAAAACAAACTTACCATCCTGCGTGGGTCGGTCCGAATCCCGGACATGAGTAGCAGACACCACTTCGCCAGGAATCAATGCCCGCACAGGCTCCTCCCAGTCCCGATAGCTTACACGTAAAGGTGGCCCACCTCCGGTTCTCCGTGCAGATTTGGACTCTTTGGCCATCTTGGCCTTGACACGCCGCTTAATATCATAGAAACGCTTGCGGCACGTGTCCTCTGTCCGCCTCACCACACCCTCACTATTCACAGCAAGTATGACTTGCCCCCACAGGGCAGACTTCCTGCGGGAGGACACCCTGGCAGCATCCTGACCAAACAATTGGCGATGGTGCTTCATCAGCTCACGCACCAACGCCATGTTTTCAGCATAGCTGAACTTTATATTCCTACCAGTCTTGGTAGTGGTGCGTGGCTGCGGTGCCACAACACCATCACTATCACTGGAAAATCCAGCAACAGGCACCCCCTCCTCCTCCTCCTCACTAACCTCCTCCCTCTCACTACCCCCCTCCACCTCACTACCAGCCTCCACCTCACTACCAGCCTCCACCTCACTACCAGCCTCCACCTCACTAACCTCCGCCACCACACTGACCTCTGAGTCGTACATGACAAACAACATAAAACACACAAAAATGAAAACACAAAACACACTCCTCCACTACTCCTACTACACACCACACAGCCAACACACACGCTCACTCACTCACAAACAATGACAAAAGACTGAAAAAAAAAAACAAGGACAAAAAAGTTTACAAACTGGGAAAAAACAATACTACAAAGATCACAAGACTACTAACACACACAGTACAGCACTCAACAATCACCAAACTCCTCTCCAAATCCACCAAAAACTCCACCAAACTCACCAACTCCAAATACACCTTCCTCTCTCCTCTCCACTAGCTAAACCCACGAGGTGCGGAGTGTTTGGGGCGTTTTTATAGTAACATGCACAGACACTCCTCCTTCACGAATACAACCAATCACGGCCGCGTGACGTAAACGAAACTTAGGAGTAAAAACGCGTCCGCAAATTCCAAATCACTGCCGTAACAGACTTGTGACGCAGTCGTAAAAAAAACGCAACAACGCGGCCGCAAAATAGCAAACACGGCCGCATTCAGCAGCAAAAAAACACGAATGACATCGACATCGGAAGATACGGAAAATACGAATACGACTGCTTAGTAAATGAGTCGTAATCAATTCAAAAAGTTGCAGATTTACACTGTCGATGTCAGTCGTGATTGAACTTGAACATGATTCTGAAAAATACGAATCTTAGTAAATATACCCCAGACAGTGCAGATGGAATCCAGGCTTGGAACACTGGGACAGTCTCAGGAGACATTTGGAAGGTAAATACTGATAAGGAATTACCTGGATCGTGACAAACAGCAGTGGCACCAGTAGCAGCATTTCACAAATGCCAACTCATTCCTAGGCAGGCTATGCTATGTATCACCGCTTTCCATAAGAGGCACACAGCTGACAAACTCTTATGAAAACTGAGGAACATTATTGCAAAATGGCTTACCCCAAATGGACTCTCCTGGGTATTTGTGATATCGGACAATGCCACCAATATTGTGCGTACATTACATCTGGGCAAATTCCAGCATGTCCCATGTTTTGCACATACAATTAATTTGGTGGTGCAGAATTTTTTGAAAAAAGACAGGGGTGTGCAGGAGATGCTGTCGGTGGCCCGAAAAATAGCGTGCCACTTTCCGCATTCTGCCACTGCGTGCCGAAGACTGGAGCACCAGCAACCACTCCTGAACCTGCCCTGCCATCAGCTGAAGCAAGAGGTGGTAACGAGGTGGAATTCAACACTCTGTATGCTTCAGATGATGGAGGAGCAGAAAAAGGCCATTTATTCCTAGGCATCTACCTACGATATAGGCAAAGGAGGGGGAATGCACCTGACTCAAGTGCAGTGGAGAATCATTTCTATCTTGTGCACGGTTCTCCAACCCTTTGAACTTGCCACACGTGAAGTCAGTTCAGACACTGCCAGCTTGAGTCAGGTCATTCCCCTCATCAGGCTTTTGCAGATGCAGCTGGAGAAATTGAAGGAGGAGCTAAGATGGAGCAATTCCGCAAAGTATGTGGGACTTGTGGATGGAGCTTTTCATTCGCTTTGCCAGGATTCAAGGGTGGTCAATCTGTTGAAATCAGAGCACTACATTTTGGCCACCGTGCTTGATCCTACGTTTAAAGCCTACGTTGTATCTCTCTTTCCAGCAGACACAAGTGTGCAGAGGTGCAAAGACCTGCTGGTTAGTAAATTGTCAACTCAAGCGGAACGTAACCCATCAACAGCTCGTCCTTCAATTTCTCCCACCACTAGGGCTGCAAGGAAAAGGATAAGATTTCCTAGCCCACCCACTGGCGGTGATGCAGGGCAGTCAGGAGCAAAAGCTGACATCTGGTCTGGACTGAAGGACCTGTCAACGATTACTGACATGTCTACTGTCACTGCATATGATTCTGTCTCCATTGAAAGAATGGTGGAGGATTATATGAGTGACAGCATCCAAGTAGGCACATCAGACAGTCCGTACGTATACTGGCAGGAAAAAGAGGCACTTGCACAAACTGGCTTTATTTTACTTAAGTTGCCCCCCCTCCAGTGTGTACTCCAAAAGAGTGTTTAGTGCAGCCGGTAACCTTGTCAGCGACCAGCGTAGGAGGCTACTTCCATTAAATGTGGAGAAGATGATGTTCATCAAAATGAATGATAAACTCCTCCGGGAAGACCTTTACCAGCAATTGCCTCCAGAAAGTACACAGGGACCTGTGGTAGTGGATTCCAGTGGGGACGAAATAATACTTTGTGAGGAGGAGGATGCACACAGTGAAAGGGGTGAGGAATCGGAGGATGAGGTCAACATCTTGCTTCTGTAGAGCCAGTTTGTGCAAGGAGAGATTGATTGCTTCTTTTTTAGTGGAGGCCCAAACAAACCAGTCATTTCAGCCACAGTCGTGCGGCAGACCGTGTTGCTGAAATGATTGGTTTGTTAAAGTGTGCATGTCCTGTTTATACAACATAAGGGTGGGTGAGGGGGCCCAAGGACAATTCCATCTTGCACCTCTTTTTCTTCTTTGCATCATGTGCTGTTTGGGGACTAGTTTTTTAAGTGCCATCCTGTCTGTAACTGCAGTGCCAGTCCTAGATGGGCCAGGTGTTTGTGCCGCACACTTGTGTCGCTTAGCTTGGCCATCCAGCTACCTTATTGCACCTCTTTTTCTTCTTTGCATCATGTGTTGTTTGGGGCCTATTTTTTAAATCTGCCATCCTGTCTGCCACTGCAGTGCCACTCCTATATGGGCCAGGTGTTTGTGCTGCACACTTGTGTGGCTTAGCTTAGTCACACAGCTACCTCATTGCACCTCTTTTTCTTCTTTGCATCATGTGCTGTTTGGGGCCTATTTTTTAAATCTGCCATTCTGTCTGCCACTGCAGTGCCATTAGGCACTAGATGGGCCAGGTGTTTGTGTCGCTTAGCTTGGCCATCCATCTACCTAATTGCACATTTTTTCTTTTGTGTATCATGTGCTGTTTGGGGACTAGTTTTTGAAAAGTGCCATCTTGTCTGCAACTGCAGTGCCACTCCTAGATGGGCCAGGTGTTTGTGCCGCACACTTGCATCACTTAGCTTAGTCATACAGCCACTTCGGTGCAACTTTTTGGCCTAAAAACAATATTGTGAGGTGTGAGGTGTTTAGAATAGACTGGAAATGAGTGGAAATGAATGTCATTGAGGTTAATAATACCGTAGGAGCAAAATTACCCCCAAATTCTGTGATTTTAGCTGTTTTTATGTTGTTTTTTTAAATCATCCAGATCCAAAACCAAAACATGAAAGGGTGGTTTTGGCAAAACCAAGCCAAAACCAAAACACAAAAGTTGAATTAGAACCAAAACCAAAATATGAAAAGTGCCAACCGCACATCTCTAGTCTCAATATATGTGAGTTTATTTTACCTGAAAAAATAAAAACTGTGTGAGTCTTGGTCATTCATTTATAATCTTGATGTCCATTGGTTTATTTCTTTTCTAAGAACTCCCTATCACTTTAGATTATTTAAAGCCTTATACTTCCCTAAAATGATATAACAGGATTTTTTTCCACTAATATTGAACTTACAGACATCGGGATCATAAATGAATGTCCAGGGTGAATAACACTGGCAAGTTATGGTTCAAGGCTCGACAACATTTAACAATCAGTGAGAATATATTATACTTATTTCATGTTTTATGGACTCAGCGTACATTATATTTGTTTTTCTTTACTTTTTGGTAAAATAAAACTACACATCTTGAGACTAAGGCTTGGAGAAGCACTGGAATACCCACCATTTGATCCTGCTATTTTCTAGGAATTTATTGGTTGAGATAAAAATGTTTGAGCTACAGTATATACTCTTAACCTCTGCTGGAGCTTTTTCATTGGCTCAAGTTATCTTCACTTCTCATTTACACCTTTACAACAAGTCAGTTCATGTAATTTCTTAATGCTGGAAATTAGAGATGTGCACCGGAAATTTTTCGGGTTTTGTGTTTTGGTTTTGGGTTCGGTTCCGTGGCCGTGTTTTGGGTTCGAACGCGTTTTGGCAAAACCTCACCGAATTTTTTTTGTCGGATACGGGTGTGTTTTGGATTCGGGTGTTTTTTTCAAAAAACCCTAAAAAACAGCTTAAATCATAGAATTTGGGGGTCATTTTGATCCCAAAGTATTATTAACCTCAATAACCATAATTTCCACTCATTTTCAGTCTATTCTGAACACCTCACACCTCACAATATTATTTTTAGTCCTAAAATTTGCACCGAGGTCGCTGGATGACTAAGCTCAGCGACCCAAGTGGCCGACACAAACACCTGGCCCATCTAGGAGTGGCACTGCAGTGTCACGCAGGATGGCCCTTCCAAAAAACACCCCCCAAACAGCACATGACGCAAAGAAAAAAAGAGGCGCAATGAGGTAGCTGTGTGACTAAGCTCAGCGACCCTAGTGGCCGCCACAAACACCTGGCCCATCTAGGAGTGGCACTGCAGTGTCACGCAGGATGGCCCTTCCAAAAACACTCCCCAAACAGCACATGACGCAAAGAAAAAAAGAGGCGCAATGAGGTAGCTGTGTGACTAAGCTCAGCGACCCTAGTGGCCGACACAAACACCTGGCCCATCTAGGAGTGGCACTGCAGTGTCACGCAGGATGGCCCTTCCAAAAAACACTCCCCAAACAGCACATGACGCAAAGAAAAAAAGAGGCGTAATGAGGTAGCTGTGTGAGTAAGCTAAGAGACCCTAGTGGCCGACACAAACACCTGGCCCATCTAGGAGTGGCACTGCAGTGTCAGGCCGGATGGCCCTTCCAAAAAATACTCCCCAAACAGCACATGACGCAAAGAAGAAAAAAAAGAGGCGCAATGAGGTAGCTGTGTGACTAAGATAAGCGACCCTAGTGGCCGACACAAACACCTGGCCCATCTAGGAGTGGCACTGCAGTGTCACGCAGGATGGCCCTTCCAAAAAACACTCCCCAAACAGCACATGACGCAAAGAAAAAAAGAGGCGCAATGAGGTAGCTGTGTGAGTAAGCTAAGCGACCCTAGTGGCCGACACAAACACCTGGCCCATCTAGGAGTGGCACTGCAGTGTCAGGCCGGATGGCCCTTCCAAAAAATACTCCCCAAACAGCACATGACGCAAAGAAGAAAAAAAAGAGGCGCAATGAGGTAGCTGTGTGACTAAGATAAGCGACCCTAGTGGCCGACACAAACACCTGGCCCATCTAGGAGTGGCACTGCAGTATCATGCAGGATGGCCCTTCCAAAAAACACTCCCCAAATAGCACATGACGCAAAGAAAAATGAAAGAAAAAAGAGGTGCAAGATGGAATTGTCCTTGGGCCCTCCCACCCACCCTTATGTTGTATAAACAGGACATGCACACTTTAACCAACCCATCATTTCAGTGACAGGGTCTGCCACACGACTGTGACTGAAATGACGGGTTGGTTTGGACCCCCACCAAAAAGAAGCAATTAATCTCTCCTTGCACAAACTGGCTCTACAGAGGCAAGATGTCCACCTCATCATCATCCTCCGATTCATCACCGTGTACATCCCCCTCCTCACAGATTATCAATTCGTCCCCACTGGAATCCACCATCACAGCTCCCTGTGTACTTTGTGGAGGCAATTGCTGCTGGTGAATGTCTCCATGGAGGAATTGATTATAATTCATTTTAATGAACATCATCTTCTCCACATTTTCTGGAAGTAACCTCATACGCCGATTGCTGACAAGGTGAGCGGCGGCACTAAACACTCTTTCGGAATACACACTTGTGGGAGGGCAACTTAGGTAGAATAAAGCCAGTTTGTGCAAGGGCCTCCAAATTGCCTCTTTTTCCTGCCAGTATACGTACGGACTGTCTGACGTGCCTACTTGGATGCGGTCACTCATATAATCCTCCACCATTCTTTCAATGGTGAGAGAATCATATGCAGTGACAGTAGACGACATGTCCGTAATCGTTGGCAGGTCCTTCAGTCCGGACCAGATGTCAGCATCAGCAGTCGCTCCAGACTGCCCTGCATCACCGCCAGCGGGTGGGCTCGGAATTCTGAGCCTTTTCCCCGCACCCCCAGTTGCGGGAGAATGTGAAGGAGGAGATGTTGACAGGTCGCGTTCCGCTTGACTTGACAATTTTCTCACCAGCAGTTCTTTGAACCCCTGCAGACTTGTGTCTGCCGGAAAGAGAGATACAACGTAGGTTTTAAATCTAGGATCGAGCACGGTGGCCAAAATGTAGTGCTCTGATTTCAACAGATTGACCACCCGTGAATCCTTGTTAAGCGAATTAAGGGCTCCATCCACAAGTCCCACATGCCTAGCGGAATCGCTCAGTGTTAGCTCCTCCTTCAATGTCTCCAGCTTCTTCTGCAAAAGCATGATGAGGGGAATGACCTGACTCAGGCTGGCAGTGTCTGAACTGACTTCACGTGTGGCAAGTTCAAAAGGTTGCAGAACCTTGCACAACGTTGAAATCATTCTCCACTGCGCTTGAGACAGGTGCATTCCACCTCCTATATCGTGCTCAGTTGTATAGGCTTGAATGGCCTTTTGCTGCTCCTCCAACCTCTGAAGCATATAGAGGGTTGAATTCCACCTCGTTACCACTTCTTGCTTCAAATGATGGCAGGGCAGGTTCAGGCGTTTTTGGTGTTGCTCCAGTCTTCTGTACGTGGTGCCTGTACGCCGAAAGTGTCCCGCAATTCTTCTGGCCACCGACAGCATCTCTTGCACGCCCCTCTCGTTTTTTAAATAATTCTGCACCACTAAATTCAAGGTATGTGCAAAACATGGGACGTGCTGGAATTTGCCCAGATTTAATGCACACACAATATTGCTGGCGTTGTCCGATGCCACAAATCCACAGGAGAGTCCAATTGGGGTAAGCCATTCTGCGATGATCTTCCTCAGTTGCCGTAAGAGGTTTTCAGCTGTGTGCGTATTCTGGAAAGCGGTGATACAAAGCGTAGCCTGCCTAGGAACGAGTTGGCGTTTGCGAGATGCTGCTACTGGTGCCGCCGCTGCTGTTCTTGCGGCGGGAGTCAATACATCTACCCAGTGGGCTGTCACAGTCATATAGTCCCGAGTCTGCCCTGCTCCACTTGTCCACATGTCCGTGGTTAAGTGGACATTGGGTACAACTGCATTTTTTAGGACACTGGTGAGTCTTTTTCTGATGTCTGTGTACATTTTCGGTATTGCCTGCCAAGAGAAATGGAACCTAGATGGTATTTGGTACCGGGGACACAGTACCTCAATCAAGTCTATAGTTGGATCTGCAGTAATGATGGATACCAGAACCACGTTTCTCACCGCCCAGGATGCCAAGGCCTCAGTTATCCGCTTTGCAGCAGGATGACTGCTGTGATATTTCATCTTTCTCGCAAAGGACTGTTGGACAGTCAATTGCTTGGTGGAAGTAGTAAAAGTGGTCTTACGACTTCCCCTCTGGGATGACCATCGACTCCCAGCAGCAACAACAGCAGCGCCAGCAGCAGTAGGCGTTACACTCAAGGATGCATCGGAGGAATCCCAGGCAGGAGAGGACTCGTCAGAATTGCCAGTGACATGGCCTGCAGGACTATTGGCATTCCTGGGTAAGGAGGAAATTGACACTGAGGGAGTTGGTGGGGTAGTTTGCGTGAGCTTGGTTACAAGAGGAAGGGATTTACTGGTCAGTGGACTGCTTCCGCTGTCGCCCAAAGTTTTTGAACTTGTCACTGACTTATGATGAATGCGCTGCAGGTGACGTATAAGGGAGGATGTTCCGAGGTGGTTAACGTCCTTACCCCTACTTATTACAGCTTGACAAAGGCAACACACGGCTTGACACCTGTTGTCCGCATTTCTGTTGAAATACTTCCACACCGAAGAGCTGATTTTTTTGGTATTTTCACCAGGCATGTCAATGGCCATATTCCTCTCACAGACAACAGGTGTCTCCCCGGGTGCCTGACTTAAACAAACCACCTCACCATCAGATTCCTCCTTGTCAATTTCCTCCCCAGCGCCAGCAACACCCATATCCTTCTCATCCTGGTGTACTTCAACACTGACATCTTCAATCTGACTATCAGGAACTGTACTGCGGGTGCTCCTTCCAGCACTTGCAGGGGGCGTGCAAATGGTGGAAGGCGCATGCTCTTCACGTCCAGTGTTGGGAAGGTCAGGCATCGCAACCGACACAATTGGACTCTCCTTGTGGATTTGTGATTTCGAAGAACGCACAGTTCTTTGCTGTGCTTTTGCCAGCTTAAGTCTTTTAATTTTTCTAGCGAGAGGCTGAGTGCTTCCATCCTCATGTGAAGCTGAACCAGTAGCCATGAACATAGGCCAGGGCCTCAGCCGTTCCTTGCCACTCCGTGTGGTAAATGGCATATTGGCAAGTTTACGCTTCTCCTCCGACGATTTTATTTTACATTTTTGAGTCCTTTTTTTACTGATATTTTGTGTTTTGGATTTTACATGCTCTGTACTATGACATTGGGCATCGGCCTTGGCAGACGACGTTGATGGAATTTCATCGTCTCGGCCATGACTAGTGGCAGCAGCTTCAGCACGAGGTGGAAGTGGATCTTGATCTTTCCCTATTTTTGGAACCTCAACATTTTTGTTCTCCATATTTTAATAGGCACAACTAAAAGGCACCTCAGGTAAACAATGGAGATGGATGGATACTAGTATACTTATGGATGACGAGTGACTGACGACACAGAGGTAGCTACAGCCGTGGACTACCGTACTGCGTCTGCTAGTATAGAGATAATGATGTAAAAAATATATATATATCACTACTGCAGGTATATATAATATAATGACGGACCTGCTGGACACTGTCAGCAGACTCCTAAACTACTAGTATGATGAAGATAGAAAAAAAAACCCCACCACAGGTAGGTATACAATTATGGACGAGCACTGACGACACAGAGGTAGCCACAGCCGTGGACTACCGTACTGCGTCTGCTAGTATAGAGATGATAATGATATAAAAAATATATATATATCACTACTGCAGGTATATATAATATAATGACGGACCTGCTGGACACTGTCAGCAGACTCCTAAACTACTAGTATGAAGAAGATAGAAAAAAAACCCCACCACAGGTAGGTATACAATTATGGACGAGTACTGACGACACAGAGGTAGCTACAGCCGTGGACTACCGTACTGCGTCTGCTAGTATAGAGATGATAATGATATAAAAAATATATATATATATCACTACTGCAGGTATATATAATATAATGACGGACCTGCTGGACACTGTCAGCAGACTCTTAAACTACTAGTATGAAGAAGATAGAAAAAAAAAAACCCACCACAGGTAGGTATACAATTATGGACGAGCACTGACGACACAGAGGTAGCTACAGCCGTGGACTACCGTACTGCGTCTGCTAGTATAGAGACGATAATGATATAAAAAATATATATATCACTACTGCAGGTATATATAATATAATGACGGACCTGTTGGACACTGTCAGCAGACTCTTAAACTACTAGTATGAAGAAGATAGAAAAAAAACCCACCACAGGTAGGTATACAATTATGGACGAGCACTGACGACACAAAGGTAGCTACAGCCGTGGACTACCGTACTGCGTCTGCTAATATAGAGATGATAATGATATAAAAAAAATATATATATAACTACTGCAGGTATATATAATATAATGACGGACCTGCTGGACACTGTCAGCAGACTCCTAAACTACTAGTATGAAGAAGATAGAAAAAAAAACCCCACCACAGGTAGGTATACAATTATGGACGAGCACTGACGATACAGAGGTAGCCACAGCCGTGGACTACCGTACTGCGTCTGCTAGTATAGAGATGATAATGATATAAAAAATATATATATATCACTACTGCAGGTATATATAATATAATGACGGACCTGCTGGACACTGTCAGCAGACTCCTAAACTACTAGTATGAAGAAGATAGAAAAAAAAAACCACCACAGGTAGGTATACAATTATGGACGAGCACTGACGACACAGAGGTAGCTACAGCCGTGGACTACCGTACTGCATCTGCTATAATAGAGATGATAATGATATAAAAATATATATATATATCACTACTGCAGGTATATATAATATAATGACGGACCTGCTGGACACTGTCAGCAGACTCCTAAACTACTAGTATGATGAAGATAGAAAAAAAAACCCCACCACAGGTAGGTATACAATTATGGACGAGCACTGACGACACAGAGGTAGCCACAGCCGTGGACTACCGTACTGCGTCTGCTAGTATAGAGATGATAATGATATAAAAAATATATATATATCACTACTGCAGGTATATATAATATAATGACGGACCTGCTGGACACTGTCAGCAGACTCCTAAACTACTAGTATGAAGAAGATAGAAAAAAAAACCCACCACAGGTAGGTATACAATTATGGACGAGTACTGACGACACAGAGGTAGCTACAGCCGTGGACTACCGTACTGCGTCTGCTAGTATAGAGATGATAATGATATAAAAAATATATATATATCACTACTGCAGGTATATATAATATAATGACGGACCTGCAGGACACTGTCAGCAGACTCCTAAACTACTAGTATGAAGAAGATAGAAAAAAAAAACCCCACCACAGGTAGGTATACAATTATGGACGAGCACTGACGACTCAGAGGTAGCTACAGCCGTGGACTACCGTACTGCGTCTGCTAGTATAGAGATGATAATGATATAAAATATATATATATATATCACTACTGCAGGTATATATAATATAATGACGGACCTGTTGGACACTGTCAGCAGACTCCTAAACTACTAGTATGAAGAAGATAGAAAAAAAAACCCCACCACAGGTAGGTATACAATTATGGACGAGCACTGACGACACAGAGGTAGCCACAGCCGTGGACTACCGTACTGCGTCTGCTAGTATAGAGATGATAATGATATAAAAAATATATATATATCACTACTGCAGGTATATATAATATAATGACGAACCTGCTGGACACTGTCAGCAGACTCCTAAACTACTAGTATGAAGAAGATAGAAAAAAAAAACCCCACCACAGGTAGGTATACAATTATGGACGAGCACTGACGACACAGAGGTAGCTACAGCCGTGGACTACGGTACTGCGTCTGCTAATATAGAGATGATAATGATATAAAAAATATATATATATATAACTACTGCAGGTATATATAATATAATGACGGACCTGCTGGACACTGTCAGCAGACTCCTAAACTACTAGTATGAAGAAGATAGAAAAAAAAACCCCACCACAGGTAGGTATACAATTATGGACGAGCACTGACGACACAGAGGTAGCCACAGCCGTGGACTACCGTACTGCGTCTGCTAGTATAGAGATGATAATGATATAAAAATATATATATATCACTACTGCAGGTATATATAATATAATGACGGACCTGCTGGACACTGTCAGCAGACTCCTAAACTACTAGTATGAAGAAGATAGAAAAAAAAACCCACCACAGGTAGGTATACAATTATGGACGAGCACTGACGACACAGAGGTAGCTACAGCCGTGGACTACCGTACTGCGTCTGCTAGTATAGAGATGATAATGATTTAAAAAATATATATATATCACTACTGCAGGTATATATAATATAATGACGGACCTGCTGGACACTGTCAGCAGACTCCTAAACTACTAGTATGAAGAAGATAGAAAAAAAAACCCACCACAGGTAGGTATACAATTATGGACGAGCACTGACGACACAGAGGTAGCTACAGCCGTGGACTACCGTACTGCGTCTGCTAGTATAGAGATGATAATGATATAAAAAAAATATATATATATCACTACTGCAGGTATATATAATATAATGACGGACCTGCTGGACACTGTCAGCAGACTCCTAAACTACTAGTATGAAGAAGATAGAAAAAAAAAACCCACCACAGGTAGGTATACAATTATGGACGAGCACTGACGACACAGAGGTAGCTACAGCCGTGGACTACCGTACTGCGACTGCTAGTATAGAGATGATAATGATATAAAAAATATATATATATCACTACTGCAGGTATATATAATATAATGACGGACCTGCTGGACACTGTCAGCAGACTCCTAAACTACTAGTATGAAGAAGATAGAAAAAAAAAACCCACCACAGGTAGGTATACAATTATGGACGAGCACTGACGACACAGAGGTAGCTACAGCCGTGGACTACCGTACTGCGTCTGCTAGTATAGAGATGATAAAGATGATAGAGATGAACAAAAAAAATATAACACTACTGCAGGTAAATATTTATATAATATAATGAATGACGGACCTGCTGGACACTGTCAGCAGAATGCGTTTATAGAATAAAAAAAAAAAACACCACAGGAGTGTTTAACTTTTTCAGGCAGACAATATACTGGTGGTCACTGGTCAGTCACACTGGCAGCAAAAGTGTGCACTGTACTCCTGCTATAACTGCACCCCAGTCTCCCCCACAATTCAGCTGTGTGAGCAGTGAGCACTCAGCACAGTCAGATATACATAGATGATATTATCATGCAGCACACTGAGGCTGAGCACAGATATGGTATGTGACTGTGTATCGTTTTTTTTCAGGCAGAGAACGGATTATATTAAATAATAAATAAAACTGGTGGTGGTCAGTCACTAGTAACTAACTATCAGCAAAACTCTGCACTCTGAGTACTCCTAATGCACCCCAAAATTACTAAGTAATCAACTCAAGTGTCTCTATCTATTCTAACGGAGAGGACGCCAGCCTATCAATCTCAATGCACGTGTGAAAATGGCGGCGACGCGCGGCTCCTTATATAGAATCCGAGTCTCGCGATAGAATACGAGCCTCGCGAGAATCCGACAGCGGGATGATGACGTTCGGGCGCGCTCGGGTTAGCCGAGCAAGGCGGGAAGATCCGAGTCTGCCTCGGACCCGTGTAAAAAGGCTGAAGTTCGGGGGGGTTCGGATTCCGAGGAACCGAACCCGCTCATCTCTACTGGAAATGTCTAGGATCAGCAAAAACTCAGCTGCTAGCGGTAGACCATATAATCACAGAATGAGTGATGAATTATGTAGTGTGTATATTATCTGGCCTTGGATACAACACTGATTACTGAGATCCATATTGCCTCTGTAAGCAAAGACCTGTTCTTTGGGAGCTACATAGACAGGATTTCCAAGACAGAGCAGCCACACACAAGCCTCAAATCACAATGCACAATGCCCATCTGTTGCTGGAGTAATGTAAATCACACCACCAATGGATGCTGGAGCATTACAAATACATTCTTTCTGGTGACGAATCATGGTTCACCATCTGCCTGTATGGCAGATGAATCCAGACTTGGAGAGCACTTACTGCCTGAATTCATACTGCCAACTGGAAGGTTTTTTGTGGAGGAATGAAGGTCTGTGACTGTTTTTCATGGTTTGTCCTAGGCTTCTTAGTTGAAGTATAGCCTAATACTGCAGCTTATAATGACATAGGAATTGTATGTTTCCAACTGTGTGGAAAGTGGAAACAGTTGTGGATGGCCTTTTCCTGTTTTTGAATGATATTGCACCCATGCATAAAGTGAGGTCCATCAAAAAATGGTCTGGCGAGTTTGGAGTGTAATGACTTTACTGGCCTGCACAGTACCCTGACTTCAACCTCATGAAACACCTATGATATGAATTGGAATGCTGACTGTGAGACAGGCCTCATCACCCAACATTAGTGCCTGACTTCTGCTATTTCTTTGTGGCTAAATGTACTGTACGTGTTTCCCAGCAGCCATGTTACAAAATCTAGTGGAAATTTTTCTCAGAAGACTGAAGGCTGTTATAGCAGCAAAGGGGAACCAACTGAACATGAATGAATGTCCATAGTTGTGTCATTACCAAGATAATAGTCACAATTAAAAAATTATCCAGAAACTGCATTTTCTACATGACCTTTGCACTTGATAAGCTTTAAAATAGGCCTCTTAGTATCTCCCTGCATCTATTAGCCTATATTACAGAAGACAAGTTGCATACTGTTATTCTTAGGCTACTCCCTGGTAAAACCTACAGAAGGAAGTACCTTTATCTTAAGGGAAAATAGGAAAACCAAAAGCATCCATTGACAAACATCTCCCACCAGTTCAGTAGTAAGCACATTCCTGTCCCTTACTAAGGGGTCTCTGTACTAAGCCTTGGAGAAAGACAAAGTGGACGGAGATAAACTACCAACCAACCAACCAACCAACCAACCAACCAACTCCTAACTGTCATTTTTTAAACACACACCTATAACATGGCAGTTAGAAGCTGATTTGCTGGTACTTTATCGCTGTCCACTCTCTAAAGCATAGGGGTCTATTTACTAAGTCTTGGATGGAGATAAAGTGGACGGAGATAAAGTACCAGCGAATGGGCTCCTAATTGCCATGTTACGGGCTGTGTTTGAAAAATTACAGTTAGGATCTGGTTTGTTGGGACTTTATCTCCGTCCACTTTATCTTCATCCAAAGCTTAGTAAATAACCCCCATAGTCCCCTAAATTACAATACAATTGTGATAGTTCCAGCTGACAGCACTTTTATTTACTATATTGATTTTGAAAGCTCTCTAACACCCTCGCCTTCATTGTGATTGTTGAATCCACCAGCCTAAACCTTTCATTACTATATTGTGATTGGCTCATCCACCTTTCCTAACTACATTGTGATTGGATATCATAAAGTGCATGACCCTACTTTTCCTTATTCCTTTGTGACTGGCTGACACACCATACTCCATCTTTTCTTACTGTACTGTCTGTATTGCCTGACCCACTTTTCCTTAGTATACTGCATTGCCATTGGCTGACAACCAGCCTTTCATAGAACTCTAATGGCCCATACACACGGTGAGATTTGGCCTATGCCCGATTCTCACTATGCGACAGGTGCTAGGTCGGCACATAGTCAGTATTGCAAGCACACTCATTATGTGCTTGCGATACTGACTGTGTGCCATTTTGGCTAAGTGTCAGTTTGACTATCTCTTCTATAGAGATAGTCAAAATTGACTTGCCTGCACAGTCTATCCTTGCGATGCCGACCGTGCGGGACCGTGCATCGGCATCGAATCGGGATCGCAAGGTGACTTTCACCTTGTGATCTGCACTAACTTTTCTTATGATTTTGACTATATAGAAAAAAAATCTCACCGTGTGTACACACCATAAGAATCACATACAGTAATGACTGGGCACAAGTTATAGTTAAAAACAAAACAAAAAACCCCCACAAAATTAATGACGAACATAATTAGAAACTAGAGATGAGCGGGTTCGGTTCTCAGAGAACCGAACCCACCCTAATTTCTCATTCCGAGTCAGGATCCGAGTCCGGCTCGGGACCTGCAGCCTTATTCGAATCCCAAAGCGAGGCCGAACGTCATCTTCCCGCTGTCGGATTCTCGTGAGTTTTGGATTCTGTATAAGTCCCTGTGCATCGGTGCCATCTTCACTCTGGCTGTGGAGAGTGTACTGGATGTAGTGATGTGCACCGGAGATTTTTCGGGTTTTGTGTTTTGGTTTTGGGTTCGGTTCCGCAGCCGTGTTTTGGGTTCGAACGCGTTTTGGCAAAACCTCACTGAATTTTTTTTGTCGGATTCGGGTGTGTTTTGGATTCGGGTGTTTTTTTCAAAAGACCCTAAAAAAACAGCTTAAATCATTGAATTTGGGGGTCATTTTGATCCCATAGTATTATTAACCTCAATAACCATAATTTACACTCATTTACAGTCTATTCTGAACACCTCACACCTCACAATATTATTTTTAGTCCTAAAATTTGCACCGAGGTCGCTGGATGGCTAAGCTAAGCGACCCAAGTGGCCGACACAAACACCTGGCCCATCTAGGAGTGGCACTGCAGTGTCAGGCAGGATGGCCCTTCCAAAAAATACTCCCCAAACAGCACATGACGCAAAGAAGAAAAAAAAGAGGCGCAATGAGGTAGCTGTGTGAGTAAGCTAAGCGACCCTAGTGGCCGACACAAACACCTGGCCCATCTAGGAGTGGCACTGCAGTGTCACGCAGGATGGCCCTTCCAAAAAATACTCCCCAAACAGCACATGATGCAAAGAAGAAAAAAAAGAGGCGCAATGAGGTAGCTGTGTGAGTAAGCTAAGCGACCCTAGTGGCCGACACAAACACCTGGCCCATCTAGGAGTGGCACTGCAGTGTCAGGCAGGATGGCCCTTCCAAAAAATACTCCCCAAACAGCACATGACGCAAAGAAAAATGAAAGAAAAAAGAGGTGCAAGATGGAATTGTCCTTGGGCCCTCCCACCCACCCTTATGTTTATAAACAGGACATGCACACTTTAACCAACCCATCATTTCAGCGACAGGGTCTGCCACATGACTGTGACTGAAATGACTGGTTGGTTTGGGCCCCCACCAAAAAAGAAGCAATCAATCTCTCCTTGCACAAACTGGCTCTACAGAGGCAAGATGTCCACCTCATCATCATCGTCCGATTCATCACCCCTTTCACTGTGTACATCCCCCTCCTCACAGATTATTAATTCGTCCCCACTGGAATCCACCATCTCAGATCCCCGTGTACATTCTGGAGGCAATTGCTGCTGGTGAATGTCTCCATGGAGTAATTGATTATAATTCATTTTAATTAACATCATCTTCTCCACATTTTCTGGAAGTAGCCTCGTACGCCGATTGCTGACAAGGTGAGCGGCGGCACTAAACACTCTTTCGGAGTACACACTGGAGGGATGGCAACTTAGCTAGAATAAAGCCAGTTTGTGCAAGGGCCTCCAAATTGCCTCTTTTCCCTGCCAGTATACGTACGGACTGTCTGACGTGCCTACTTGGATGCGGTCACTCATATAATCCTCCACCATTCTTTCAATGGTGAGAGAATCATATGCAGTGACAGTAGACGACATGTCAGTAATCGTTGGCAGGTCCTTCAGTCCGGACCAGATGTCAGCATCAGCAGTCGCTCCAGACTGCCCTGCATCACCGCCAGCGGGTGGGCTCGGAATTCGAAGCCTTTTCCTCGCACCCCCAGTTGCGGGAGAATGTGAAGGAGGAGATGTTGACAGGTCGCGTTCCGCTTGACTTGACAATTTTCTCACCAGCAGTTCTTTGAACCCCTGCAGACTTGTGTCTGCCGGAAAGAGAGATCCAACGTAGGTTTTAAATCTAGGATCGAGCACGGTGGCCAAAATGTAGTGCTCTGATTTCAACAGATTGACCACACGTGAATCCTGGTTAAGCGAATGAAGGGCTCCATCCACAAGTCCCACATGCCTAGCGGAATCGCTCTGTTTTAGGTCCTCCTTCAATGCCTCCAGCTTCTTCTGCAAAAGCCTGATGAGGGGAATGACCTGACTCAGGCTGGCAGTGTCTGAACTGACTTCACGTGTGGCAAGTTCAAAGGGCAGCAGAACCTTGCACAACGTTGAAATCATTCTCCACTGCGCTTGAGACAGGTGCATTCCACCTCCTTTGCCTATATCGTGGGCAGATGTATAGGCTTGAATGGCCTTTTGCTGCTCCTCCATCCTCTGAAGCATATAGAGGGTTGAATTCCACCTCGTTACCACCTCTTGCTTCAGATGATGGCAGGGCAGGTTCAGGTTTTTTATGGTGGTGCTCCAGTCTTCTGTACGCGGTGCCTGCACGCCGAAAGTGGCCCGCAATTCTTCTGGCATCTCTTGCACGCCCCTGTCGTTTTTTAAATAATTCTGCACCACCAAATTCAAGGTATGTGCAAAACATGGGACGTGCTGGAATTTGCCCAGATGTAATGCACGCACAATATTGCTGGCGTTGTCCGATGCCACAAATCCCCAGGAGAGTCCAATTGGGGTAAGCCATTCTGCGATGATCTTCCTCAGTTGCCGTAAGAGGTTTTCAGCTGTGTGCGTATTCTGGAAAGCGGTGATACAAAGCGTAGCCTGCCTAGGAACGAGTTGGCGTTTGCGAGATGCTGCTACTGGTGCCGCCGCTGCTGTTCTTGCAGCGGGAGGCAATACATCTACCCAGTGGGCTGTCACAGTCATGTAGTCCTGAGTCTGCCCTGCTCCACTTGTCCACATGTCCGTGGTTAAGTGGACATTGGGTACAACTGCATTTTTTAGGACACTGTGGAGTCTTTTTCTGACGTCCGTGTACATTCTCGGTATCGCCTGCCTAGAGAAGAGGAACCTAGATGGTATTTGGTAACGGGGGCACACTACCTCAAGAAATTGTCTAGTTCCCTGTGAACTAACGGCGGATACCGGACGCACGTCTAACACCAACATAGTTTCAAGGCCTCAGTTATCCGCTTTGCAACAGGATGACTGCTGTGATATTTCATCTTCCTCGCAAAGGACTGTTGGACAGTCAATTGCTTACTGGAAGTAGTACAAGTGGTCTTCCGACTTCCCCTCTGGGATGACGATCGACTCCCAGCAGCAACAACAGCAGCGCCAGCAGCAGTAGGCGTTACACTCAAGGATGCATCGGAGGAATCCCAGGCAGGAGAGGACTCGTCAGACTTGCCAGTGACATGGCCTGCAGGACTATTGGCTTTCCTGGGTAAGGAGGAAATTGACACTGAGGGAGTTGGTGGTGTGGTTTGCGCGAGCTTGGTTACAAGAGGAAGGGATTTACTGGTCAGTGGACTGCTTCCGCTGTCGCCCAAAGTTTTTGAACTTGTCACTGACTTATTATGAATGCGCTGCAGGTGACGTATAAGGGAGGATGTTCCGAGGTGGTTAACGTCCTTACCCCTACTTATTACAGCTTGACAAAGGCAACACACGGCTTGACACCTGTTGTCCGCATTTCTGTTGAAATACTTCCACACTGAAGAGCTGATTTTTTTGGTATTTTCACCAGGCATGTCAATGGCCATAATCCTCCCACGGACAACAGGTGTCTCCCCGGGTGCCTGACTTAAACAAACCACCTCACCATCAGAATCCTCCTTGTCAATTTCCTCCCCAGTGCCAGCAACACCCATATCCTCATCCTGGTGTACTTCAAAACTGACATCTTCAATTTCACTATCAGGGACTGGACAGCGGGTGCTCCTTTCAACACTTGCAGGGGGCGTGCAAATGGTGGAAGGCGCAAGCTCTTCCCGTCCAGTGTTGGGAAGGTCAGGCATCGCAACCGACACAATTGGACTCTCCTTTGGGATTTGTGATTTCGAAGAACGCACAGTTCTTTGCTGTGTTTTTGCTGCAAGTCTTTTCTTTTTTCTAGAGAGAGGATGAGTGCTTCCATCCTCATGTGAAGCTGAACCACTAGCCATGAACATAGGCCAGGGCCTCAGCCGTTCCTTGCCACTCCGTGTCGTAAATGGCATATTGGCAAGTTTACGCTTCTCCTCAGACGCTTTTAATTTTGATTTTTGGGTAATTTTTTTACTGATCTTTTGTGTTTTGGATTTTACATGCTCTGTACTATGACATTGGGCATCGGCCTTGGCAGACAACGTTGATGGAATTTCATCGTCTGGGCCATGACTAGTGGCAGCAGCTTCAGCACGAGGTGGAAGTGGATCTTGATCTTTCCCTATTTTTTTAACCTCCACATTTTTGTTCTCCATATTTTGCGCACAACTAAAAGCCACCACAGGTATACAATGTAGATGGATGGATAGTATAGTATTACTTATACTTATGGACGACGAGTGCACTGATGACACAGAGGTAGGTACAGCCGTGGCCTACCGTACTGCTGCTTAGTGCTTATATATAAATATAATATACTGTATAACGGACCTGGTGGACAGTGTCAGCAGACTGCTAAACTAGTATGAAGAAAGAAAAAAAAAACACCACAGGTATGCAATGTAGATGGATGTATAGTATAGTATTACTAATATTTATGGACGACGAGTGCACTGACGACACAGAGGTAGGTACAGCCGTGGCCTACCGTACTGCTGCTTAGTGCTTATATATATGATATACTGTATAACGGACCTGGTGGACACTGTCAGAAGACTGCTAAACAAACTAGTATGAAGAAAGAAAAAAAAACACCACAGGTATACAATGTAGATGGATGGATAGTATAGTATTACTTAAACTTATGGACGATGAGTGCACTGACGACACAGAGGTAGGTACAGCCGTGGCCTACCGTACTGCTGCTTAGTGCTTATATATAAATATAGTATACTGTATAACGGACCTGGTGGACAGTGTCAGCAGACTGCTAAACAATCTAGTATGAAGAAAGAAAAAAAAAACACCACAGGTATACAATGTAGATGGATGGATAGTATAGTATTACTTATACTTATGGACGACGAGTGCACTGACGACACAGAGGTAGGTACAGCCGTGGCCTACCGTACTGCTGCTTAGTGCTTATATATAAATATAATATACTGTATAACGGACCTGGTGGACAGTGTCAGCAGACTGCTAAACAAACTAGTATGAAGAAAGAAAAAAAACACACCACAGGTATACAATGTAGATGGGTGGATAGTATAGTATTACTTATACTTATGGACGACGAGTGCACTGACGATACAGAGGTAGGTAAAGCTGTGGCCTACCGTACTGCAGCTTAGTGCTTATATATAAATATAATATACTGTATAACGGACCTGGTGGACAGTGTCAGCAGACTGCTAAACTAGTATGAAGAAAGAAAAAAAAAACACCACAGGTATACAATGTAGATGGATGGATAGTATAGTATTACTTATACTTATGGACGACGAGTGCACTGACGACACAGAGGTAGGTACAGCCGTGGCCTACCGTACTGCTGCTTAGTGCTTATATATAAATATAATATACTGTATAACGGACCTGGTGGACAGTGTCAGTAGACTGCTAAAATAGTATGAAGATAGAAAAAAAAAACACCACAGGTATACAATGTAGATGGATGGATAGTATAGTATTACTTATACTTATGGACGACGAGTGCACTGACGACACAGAGGTAGGTACAGCCGTGGCCTACCGTACTGCTGCTTAGTGCTTATATATATGATATACTGTATAACGGACCTGGTGGACACTGTCAGCAGACTGCTAAACAAACTAGTATGAAGAAAGGAAAAAAAAAACACCACAGGTATACAATGTAGATGGATGGATAGTATAGTATTACTTATACTTATGGACGACGAGTGCACTGACGACACAGAGGTAGGTACAGCCGTGGCCTACCGTACTGCTGCTTAGTGCTTATATATAAATATAATATACTGTATAACGGACCTGGTGGACAGTGTCAGCAGACTGCTAAACAAACTAGTATGAAGAAAGAAAAAAAACACACCACAGGTATACAATGTAGATGGATGGATAGTATAGTATTACTTATACTTATGGACGACGAGTGCACTGACGATACAGAGGTAGGTAAAGCTGTGGCCTACCGTACTGCAGCTTAGTGCTTATATATAAATATAATATACTGTATAACGGACCTGGTGGACAGTGTCAGCAGACTGCTAAACTAGTATGAAGAAAGAAAAAAAAAACACCACAGGTATACAATGTAGATGGATGGATAGTATAGTATTACTTATACTTATGGACGACGAGTGCACTGACGACACAGAGGTAGGTACAGCCGTGGCCTACCGTACTGCTGCTTAGTGCTTATATATAAATATAATATACTGTATAACGGACCTGGTGGACAGTGTCAGTAGACTGCTAAACTAGTATGAAGAAAGAAAAAAAAAACACCACAGGTATACAATGTAGATGGATGGATAGTATAGTATTACTTATACTTATGGACGACGAGTGCACTGACGACACAGAGGTAGGTACAGCCGTGGCCTACCGTACTGCTGCTTAGTGCTTATATATATGATATACTGTATAACGGACCTGGTGGACACTGTCAGCAGACTGCTAAACAAACTAGTATGAAGAAAGGAAAAAAAAAACACCACAGGTATACAATGTAGATGGATGGATAGTATAGTATTACTTATACTTATGGACGACGAGTGCACTGACGACACAGAGGTAGGTACAGCCGTGGCCTACCGTACTGCTGCTTAGTGCTTATATATATGATATACTGTATAACGGACCTGGTGGACACTGTCAGCAGACTGCTAAACAAACTAGTATGAAGAAAGGAAAAAAAAAACACCACAGGTATACAATGTAGATGGATGGATAGTATAGTATTACTTATACTTATGGACGACGAGTGCACTGACGACACAGAGGTAGGTACAGCCATGGCCTACCATACTGCTGCTTAGTGCTTAATTATATATATAATATACTGTATAACGGTCGGACCTGGTGGACACTGTCAGCAGACTGCTGAACAAACTAGCATGAAGAAAGAAAAAAAAAACACCACAGTGTTTTTCAGGCAGACAAACGTATACTGGACTGGTGGTCACTGTCAGCAAAACTGTGCACTGTACTCCTGCTATAACTGCTCCCCAGTCCCCACAATTTGGCAGTGTGAGCAGTGCACTCAGCACAGATATATCATGCAGCAGTGCAGCACACTGAGTGAGCACAGATATGGTGGAGCGTGTTTTTTCAGGCAGAGAAACAACAGATTAAACTCAAAACCCTGCACTGTACTCCCTAACAGCTGCTCCCCGTCCCCAATCCTCCCCACAATTAAAACTAAGTCACTCAGTTTTTTTTTTTTTTTCTAATACAACGGAGAGGACGCCAGCCACGTCCTCTCCCTATCAATCTCAATGCACGTGTGAAAATGGCGGCGACGCGCGGCTCCTTATATAGAATCTGAGTCTCGCGAGAATCCGACAGCGGGATGATGACGTTCGGGCGCGCTCGGGTTAACCGAGCAAGGCGGGAGGATCCGAGTCGCTCGGACCCGTGTAAAAAAAAGGTGAAGTTCGGGCGGGTTCGGATTCCGAGGAACCGAACCCGCTCATCACTAACTGGATGGACGTGTCCGTCTCAGTACTGTGTTGTCTGGTGTGGGGTGGGTGTTCTGTCTGCTGTATCTGAAAGGGGTGCTCTCTCCATCTGCTGTATCTGAAAGAGGTTCTCTGTCTGCTGTATCTGAAAGGGGTGCTATGTCTGCTGTTTCTGAAAGGAGTGCTCTCTCTGTCTGCTGTATCTGAAAAAGGGGTGTTGTGTTTGTCTGCTGTATCTAAAAAGAGGTTCTCTCTCTGTCTGCTGTATCTGAAAAAGGGGTGCTCACTCTGTCTGCTGTATCTGAAAAAGGGGTGCTTTCTCTGCCTGCTGTATCTGAAAAAGGGGTGCTCTCTGTCTGTTATATGTGAAAGGGATGCTCTGTCTGCTGTATCTAAAAAGGGGTGCTCTCTCTGCTGTATCTGAAAGAGGTGATCTGTCCGTCCATCCAGGGGCTCCGCCCCAGTGTTAAATAAAAATAACGAAAGCTAAAAACAAAAAGCTTACAATTATTATAATTATTTTATTATTATAATTATTAATTTTTTTTTTTTTTTTTGTGCTGTACTCTAGTGTACTATACAATTATTAGTACTGTTATACTGCTGGTCAGACTACAGTATATTATTTCCTCCTCGTACACGTATTGTGCTATCTCTGTCTGCTGTATCTGAATGGGGTGCTCTGTCTGCTGTATCTGAAAAAGGGGGTGCTCTCTCTGTCTGCAGTATCTGAAAGGGGTGATCTGTGCGTCCATCCAGGGGCTCCGCCCCAGTGTAAAATTGAAACAATAAAAACTGAAAACAAAAAGCCTAAAATTATAATTATATATATTTTTTGTGCTGTACCCCAGTGTACCATACAATTTTTATTTTATTTTCATAAGTACTGTGACACTGGCGGTCCGACCGCAGTATATCATTTCCTATTCATACACGTATTGTGCGATGCTGAGGGTGAAGCTAAAATGCATTGTGTAATAATATATATTGCTGACTCATTTGTGTGACACTGTAACCACCGGTGTGTGATATAAAAAATAAAAATACATATTTTTGACTCATTTGCAAGACACTGTAACTGCAATTAGTGATATAAATAATAATAATACATATTTCTGACTTATTTGTGCAACATTGTAACCGCAGAGTGTGATATAAATAATAATATTTATATTTTTATTTAAATTAATATTTTGTGCTGTGTCATCCCAGTATACATCCAGGGACTGCTGCTTTTCTGTCCTTCTAAGGGTGTTTTGTCAGTCCACCAAAAATACATCCAGGCGTGCTCCATCCATTTCAGGTGTGGTGTCCGTTGCTCATTTTCTTATGTTATAACTTATTGTACTATTTTCATAATTCTTCTTATCACCACATTGTGATTATTTAAAATTAATATTATTAACAATTATTATAAATTAAGTACATTTAAATTAAATTACTATAACTAAACTCTACACACTTGAATAGCGAACCTTCTGCATTCTGAATATATCTTTGAGGAACAGAAGTACTTAATCCTAATTTGAAAATAATTTTTAATGGATGATTTCTTTGAAAACAGAAATTATTCCCCCTCACAGCGCTGGTAATCAGCTGCTCAACTCCAATCCCAAGTATACACCAACACCTGTAGTTAACACTGCACAAAAAAGAGATTTGGAGAGGAGTGTACAGCGCTGAAAAACCCTTAAAATCCGGATAGTGTCTATATATAAAACACAAAAAGGATTATTCTATCCTTTGTACATAAAAATGGGCAAAAATACAAGCTCTAACAAATAGCTTAGTGGATAATTAGTGAAAAAGCATATGATATAGAGAGCATTAATTAGAGCAGTTGGTAATCGTTATGCAAACTTCTATCCTTTGTACATAAAAATGGGCAGTAATACAAGCTCTAATAAATAGCTTAGTGGATAATTAGTGAAAAAAGCATATGATATAGAGAGCATTAATTGGAGCAGTTGGTAATCGTTATGCAAACTTGATATCCAGCTGATTGTCAGTAGTGAGATCGGTTTAAACAGAATCTCTGTTTTTTGCTGTGCTCACTGTGAAACTGACACTCACTTTAAAAAAACCAATACCGTTCACTGAAAGGTATCTTTGTATTCCTTAATCCCATCTGGTGTCATCAGGATTCAGGACTCCAACAGACCAATCACAAATGGATAAAAAGAAGTACCCCTTAGGGAATTTATTCACAAAGACGTAACAAATTTTTCTTTAAAAAAGAAGGAGAACACGGAACGCATACCCGCTCCCAGACAGAGGCTGTGCTTCACCACTGAGATGTCCGGAATATCTCAGTCCGCTGTAACGGCAAACAGCCTCAGGCGTGCGGGTAAGTTGCGGCTCTCTCCTGGATCAGCTCCCACGTCACTACAGCATCAACCGGTTTCGGGGGTCCGCCCCCTTTCTCAAGATACACTGTAGTAGATCCGGATCTTCCTTATATGCTCTTAATTGGGTTCTGATTGGATCATTCTCAATGAGGTCATTGTAGGCGGATAGTTTTAAATTCAATCACACACCCATTCAGACCATTATATGTTTCACTATTACATTGACATTCGTCTACATATTCAGCAAATACAATATACATGGTAATTGGCACAATAGTAAATAAATAATAAAAAGCATATGTTTAATTAACAATAAATACCAAAAAAACATACAATAAAAACTATGCTTGCATTTCATTCCCATTCATACTATTCCTCCATGAATGGGCTCCATATGCATAGGGGAAGAGAAAAGGAAAAAGGAGACAATTATTAGTGATGGTCATTATAAAAACCATTTGGTCTCAAAGTCTTTATTAAGGCCATCAGGTAACAAGGTTCTCATCTCAAAAATCGTTTGCATTTCCAACTTTGCAAGTCTGACAGATCTATCACTAGTCCTCCAGTTGCATCTTGCAATTTTTATCCCTGCAAACATTTTGATATATTTTGGGTCGCAATTATGTGCGGTCTTAAAATGCATTGACACATTGTGTCAATGCATTTTAAGACCGCACATAATTGCGACCCAAAATATATCAAAATGTTTGCAGGGATAAAAATTGCAAGATGCAACTGGAGGACTAGTGATAGATCTGTCAGACTTGCAAAGTTGGAAATGCAAACGATTTTTGAGATGAGAACCTTGTTACCTGATGGCCTTAATAAAGACTTTGAGACCAAATGGTTTTTATAATGACCATCACTAATAATTGTCTCCTTTTTCCTTTTCTCTTCCCCTATGCATATGGAGCCCATTCATGGAGGAATAGTATGAATGGGAATGAAATGCAAGCATAGTTTTTATTGTATTTTTTTTGGTATTTATTGTTAATTAAACATATGCTTTTTATTATTTATTTACTATTGTGCCAATTACCATGTATATTGTATTTGCTGAATATGTAGACGAATGTCAATGTAATAGTGAAACATATAATGGTCTGAATGGGTGTGTGATTGAATTTAAAACTATCCGCCTACAATGACCTCATTGAGAATGATCCAATCAGAACCCAATTAAGAGCATATAAGGAAGATCCGGATCTACTACAGTGTATCTTGAGAAAGGGGGCGGACCCCCGAAACCGGTTGATGCTGTAGTGACGTGGGAGCTGATCCAGGAGAGAGCCGCAACTTACCCGCATGCCTGAGGCTGTTTGCCGTTACAGCGGACTGAGATATTCCGGACATCTCAGTGGTGAAGCACAGCCTCTGTCTGGGAGCGGGTATGCGTTCCGTGTTCTCCTTCTTTTTTAAAGAAAAATTTGTTACGTCTTTGTGAATAAATTCCCTAAGGGGTACTTCTTTTTATCCATTTGTGATTGGTCTGTTGGAGTCCTGAATCCTGATGACACCAGATGGGATTAAGGAATACAAAGATACCTTTCAGTGAACGGTATTGTTTTTTTTAAAGTGAGTGTCAGTTTCACAGTGAGCACAGCAAAAAACAGAGATTCTGTTTAAACCGATCTCACTACTGACAATCAGCTGGATATCAAGTTTGCATAACGATTACCAACTGCTCCAATTAATGCTCTCTATATCATATGCTTTTTTCACTAATTATCCACTAAGCTATTTATTAGAGCTTGTATTACTGCCCATTTTTATGTACAAAGGATAGAAGTTTGCATAACGATTACCAACTGCTCTAATTAATGCTCTCTATATCATATGCTTTTTCACTAATTATCCACTAAGCTATTTGTTAGAGCTTGGATGATTTCTTTAGTAGGAATGAGCGGGTTCGGTTCCCTGAGAACAGAACCCGCCCGAACTTAGGGATCTGAGCCTGGATCCGAGCCAGGCTCAGTTTTTCTTGCCTGACTTGGATCCAAAAATGGAGCAAAATGTCATCATCCTGCTGTCGAATCTCATGGGTTTTGGATTCTATGTATAGTTCTGGTGATCGGTGCCATCTTCACTCTGGACGTCTGGACTTGGAGAGTGCACAGCAAGGACATTTTCCTTCAGTGCTGTTAGGGAAGGAGCAAGCAAGGAGAGAGAAAAGGGGGGCAGTAGAGAGCAGAGGGGGCAGGAGAGAGAAGAGGGGTTGTTTTGCAGGAGAGTTGAGTTGGGTGCTTGGGTGTACATTCACTGTGTTATGGCTCTGCATAGTAGCATACTGTGGCAGTGTATATGACCAGATGTACTCTGTCTATAAGAGACTGTGTACTGCTGTACACTACTGCTATATATCCTTTGTGTGTGTTCTAAATAAAAACATATATTTTTATTGGTGCGTCACACGACTACTAGTACTGTGGCTGCCATACACTACTGCTATATATCTGTGTGTGATCCAAAGAAAAAAGTATATTTTTATTGGTGTGTCACTCTGACTACTAGTACTGCGGCTGCCATACACTACTGCTATATATCTGTGTGTGATCCAAAGCAAAAAGTATATTTTTATTGGTTTGTGTCAATCTGACTACTAGTACTGCAGCTGCTGTACATTACTGTTATATATCTGTGTGTGTGATCCAAACCAAAAAATATATTTTTATTGGTGTATCACTCAGTGATGACTACCAGTACTGCCGTACACTACTGCTATATGTCTGTGTGTGATGCATAGCAAAAAATCTATTTTTATTATTGGTGCAATATTCTGACTACTAGTAGTAGGACTGAAAGCACTACCTACAATTACTGACATATCTACTGTCACTGCATATGATGCTGTCACCATTGAGATAATTGTTGACAACTATTTCAGTGATAGTATCCAAATAGGAATGTTAGACAGTCTGTTTCAATACTGGTAAGAAAAAAGACAATTTGGAGGCCCTTGCACAAACTGGATTTGTTTTACTTAAGTTGCCCACCCTCCAGTGTGTACTCAGAAAGAGTTTTTAGCACAGCCAGGAACCTTGTGATCAGCGTGTGGAAAAGATGATGTACATCAAAATGAATTGCAAATTCCACGAGGAAGACCTCTACCAGCAATTACCTCCAAAAAGTACAGAGGGACCTGTGATGGTGGATTCCAGTGGGGACAAATTAATAGTCTGTGAAGAAGAGGATATATACACACACTGATGTGGGTGAGGATTAGGAGGATGATGAAAACATCTTGCCTCTGTAGAGCCAGTTTGTGCAGGGAGAGACCAATTGCTTCTTTTTTTGGTGGGGCCCCAAACAAACCAATCATTCAGCCACAAGTTGGCAGTCCCTGTTGCTAAAATGATTGGTTTGTTAAAGTGTGCATGTCCTGTTTATGCAACATAAGAGTGGGTGGGAATGCCCAAGGACAATTCTATCTTGCACAGTTTGTAAAACTGCCATCCTGTCTGCCACTGCAGTGCTACTCCTAGATCTGCCATGTGTTTGTGCTGCCTACTTCTATCGCTTAGCTTAGTCATTAAGCTACCTTGGTGCAATCTTTTGGCCTAAAAACAATATTGTGAGCTGTGATGTGTTCAGAATAGACTGAAAATTAGTGGAAATGAATGTTATTGAGGTTAATAATACGGTAGGAATAAAAACACCCCCAAATTTTGTTATTTTAGCTGTTTTCATGATTGTTTCGAAAAAATCCAGATAAAAAATCAAAACCCACACTGATGCTTTTGGCAAAACCAACCCAAATCCAAAATATGAAGGAGATCCAGATCCAAAACCAAAACACAAAACATAAAAAATGGCTCGGTGCACACCCCTAATGAGTAGTGAACCTTCTCCGTGTCAAAGATATCTTTGGGGAACAGAAGAAGTTGATCCTAATTATAAAATAATTTTAACTGTTGATTACAGCATTTAAAAATATATTATTAACTGCCACATATTTGCTGCCCACTGCTGTCGCTTAGCTTAGTCATCCAGCTTCCTCTGTAAAAACTTTGGCCTAAAAACAATATTGTGAGCTGTGAGGTGTTCAGAATAGACTGGAAAGGAGTGGAAATGAATGTTATTGAGGTTAATAATATGGTAGGAACAAAAACACCCCCACATTCTGTTATTTTAGCTGTTTTGATGATTTTTTTAAAAATCCAGATTCAAAACCAAAACCTGCACAGGCAGTTTTGGCAAAACCAATACAGATCCAAACACAAAGGAGATCCAGATCCAAAACCAAAACACAAAACCCGAAAAATGGCCCAGCGCACACCCCTATTATAAACAGAGATGAGTGATGCAGGAAGACTGGGACAGCAAAAAGAGGTTGCCGACAATTTCACAACTTGAGAAAGAGAAACACAAAATGGAGATGATAGAAACTTCTTCAAAGATATTTTTAAACTTCTTTTGTTATGTTTTTAAATGCTTATATAAAATTTTAGGGAGCATGCTTAAATGAGCATTGTACTCTTACATAAACTCATTATTTTGTATTTTTCTGCCCCCTCTGCCCTCTTGATCTCTCTGTTGTACAGCTGGGATGGAGCTATAAAAAGCTATACTAACCATATTGTACAATTCAGAACTGAAAGAATTACTTTGCAGAACAAAATGCCAAGGTGACAGTTTTGTCATTATTCACTAATTGCTGAGTGCGCTTATAATATTCTGTGAGCAGTTAATCGCAGCTTCTCGTGAATCTTTGTGGAAAGAACTCCATCTGGTACCCATTTTCCTATGCTGGAAACATTAAAAAAGGAGGAGTACATTATTAAGTATTTACAGATGCTCGATTATACTTTTGTAACTGTGAACAAGGGCGTAGCTACCATAGGTGCAGGCAGTGCAGCTGCTATGGGGCCCAGAGCTGAGAGGGGGCCACCTTTCCTACCAAAGTTACATGCATTATATAAATTTTTCAACATTTGGGTGGTACATAGGGGCCCTTACAAACTTTTACCTATGGGCCTACAATATATTTAGGTATGCCCCTGGAACTGCTCATTGTAATGTGGTATAAAATGAACTGGAGGGGATTATAATGTTATATAATGTGAACTGGTGCACTGTAATTTGGCACAATATGAAGTGGAGGCAGTAGAGTGTGGCATAATATGAACTGGGAAAATGCAATGTGACACAATATGAAGTGGAGGCGCTGTGATGTGGCATAATATGAACTGGGGACACTATGTCATAATGTGAATTAGCGGTAATGTGTTGCATAATGTGTACAATGTGACATAATGTCACCTAAGGCACTACTATGGTTCTTAAAATAAACTAAGGCACTTTTATCGGGTATAACATTAACTAAGGCACTACTATGGTTTAGAAAATTAACTAGGGCACTTCTATGGGGTATAACATTAACAACTGCTACAGAGAGGTCTCTCTAAAAGCTTTGGGACAGGGGCCCCTTCAAAATGTTGCTATGGGGCCCACAAAATTTCTGGCTATGCCCCTGACTATGAACACTGAACATAAGGTTGAGTGCTCACTCTAAACCTTCTCAAAATAATATATCAGCTCATTAATGTGAATATTTCTAAAGACAGTACCTAGGCTTTTTTTGATTAGAGTTCACCGATGCCGATGTAATTCATATTGTCAGGCAGTGTTTTATGGAATACATTAGTAAAACACTGCCGGACATAACACAATGAAGTCTGTCCGGATCAGTGAGATCCGTGTAAGGCTTCATTGTGTACAGTATTTAAATAGTTAAATAGTTAAAAAAAAAACTGTGTGAGGTCCCCCTCCTAAGCATTACCAGCCCAGTGCTCTTTGAGCCGGTCCTGGTTGTTAAAATACCAGAACAAAATTGCACAGGGGCTCCCCGTATTTTTGGTCCTGGTTCCAAAAATGTGGGGGACAAAGGACTAACGGTCCCTCGTATTTTTTAAATCAGCACCGGGCTCCACTAGCCAAGGAGATAATGCCACAGCCAGGGGACACATTTATACTGGTCCCTGCAGCCGTGGCATTACCCATACCTCCCAACATTGATTGTCCGGGATCCGGGACTGTTGCACGGCAAAGCCGCACCCAAACTCAAAATAGGGGCATGGTCTATTGAAAAGGGTGTGGCTTCACGGGAGTGCCCATGATCCACTCTCCCATTTTCGTCACTCTGTGAGCTGCTAGCATTCCCCCTCTCCCTCTGTCTCCAGTGAATAGTCATTGTGCGCACAGCATCTATTCACTGCTGCTTTGCTAAGTAGAGCAGTACGTGACAGGAGGCTCCCAACTGCCCCCCCCCACCCCACCATGGGACACTGTGGCCCATGGGTGGAGCAGTGGGGCAGTCCAAAAATGGGACTGTCCCGAGAAAATCGGGATAATTGGGAGGTATGCATTACCCCCCAACAAGTCTCCCCTGGCTGGGTTCACTGGGGAAGTGGGGATCCCCCCAATAAAGGGGTCCTCCCCTCCAGTCACCCAAGGGCCAGGGATGAACCCAGGGCTGTCCCTGCCATCCACAGCCCATGGTGGATGGATGTTTAAAAAAATATATTAATATTGTCTTTTACTGGTGGAACTACAGGTCCCAGCAAGCCTGTCCCACATGCTGGTGCTTGGAGAACCATAGGTACCAGCATGCGGGACCTGCTTGTACCTGTAGTTTCACCTGTAAAATAAATATTACCATAAAGACATTACACACTACGTAAAATTCCAACTTTAATTAAACATACATACTCACACATACTTACCTAGAGTCCCACGGAGCCCTTTGGTCCCATTGTCAATGTAAAATCCATGGGTACCTGCAAATTATAAAAAATATACTCACCTACTCCAGTGTAAATCGGTCCACAAGTACGCATCCTGGGGTTTAAAAAATTAAAAATCCTGATCAAACGCACTTAAGGGGATCAGTGTTTACACATGGATCCCCTTTCCCTGAATGCCGGGACCCCTCGGGACTCCTGTCACTTGGGGACCCACCAGCCAATCAGGGAGCGCCACTTCATATCGCTCTCCTGATTGGCTGTGTGCTCCCGGCCTGCCAAACAAGTGGAGTCCATAGGCAGTAATAGGGAAACAAATCCCTATTGTCACTAGAGATGTGCGCCGGGCACTTTTGGGGTTTTGTGTTTTGGTTTTGGATCTGGATCTCCATTCATGTTTTGGATCTATATTGATTTTGCCAAAACCACCCTTTCGGGTTTTGGTTTTGGATCTGGATTTAAAAAAAAAAAAAAGCATATAAACAGCTAAATCACAGAATTTATCCTACAGTATTATTAAACTCAATAACATTCATTTCCACTCATTTTAAGTCTATTCTGAACACCTCACAATATTGTTTTTAGGCCAAAAGGTTGCACCGAGGTAGCTGGATGACTAAGCTAAGTGACACAAGTGGGCAGCACAAACACGTGGCCCATCTAGGAGTGGCACTGCAGTGGCAGACAGGATGGCAGTTTTAAAAACTAGGCACCAAAGTGCACATAATGCAAAGAAAAAAAAAGAGGTGTAAGATGGAATTGTCTTTGGGCCATCCCACCCTCCCAAATGTTGTTTAAACAGGACAAGCACAGTTTAATAAACCCATAATTTCAGCGACAGGTGGTCCCCCTGGAAAAAGCTTGCCAAATTCTCTGAATTACCACCTCGATATTTGATGACTATTCACATTAGGAGAAGAGGCAAGAGGAAGAGGACAGTGTCAAGAAGGTGAATTAGAGAGGCACATGCAATCAGGAACAACACACAGGCTTTCACTCCTATATTGGTGTGAAACAGAAATAACTTTAACCAAGCAAATATATAATTACCACATTACTGGACAAACTGAAAAACTAAGGGCCAAAGCCTCCTAATTTTTAGCTCCTTTTTCAGGGATTAAGATAATCTCAGAGTTAATGCTGGGATGCAAATAAACTGGTGTATACTACAGGATAAAGATTGGATATTTTCCCCTCCACAGAGTCTGAAGACTTATTTTGTGAAAATCTTGTGGGTTTCTGTTTTTCAATTTTTTTATTGCATTTTTATATACATATTTTGTGGAAGATGCCTTATTTTTGTTTTTTGCAGATCCGAGTTACACGCATGTGAGCATACCTGTGTGTCCCAGTTACACGCATATGAGCATACCTGTGTGTCTTGTTTATTTTATTCATATTTTATTTTTAAATAAAGCCGCCCCTTAGATGTTTTAGCAGCCCCTTGTGAGCCCCCACAGCAGCCCCGTATCGGGCAAGTTTACTTTGGGTGGGTTCGGTCTGTAAGCCACCATGAGACTCCATACTGGGCCCTTATATAGTAACTGTTTGTGCCTAACAGGTGCTCCTGGCCCCTCTAGTGCTGCAGCGCAATTGAAAGCTGATGCAATGCAAGATCACTAAAACTCTGTTCTTCTAACTACGCGAGGTCTTGCAATAATCCTACGCAGCCCTTAAGTTGTACAATTATTAAGGAAAAAACATTTACAAAATAAAGGAGAAGAACCGTGTACAACAAATGCGCATCTTGTAAATAATTCCAAAATTTGGAACATTAATAATAAATCAAAATTAAGGTTGACTAATTGGAGCCATTCATTTGTGTCCCTAACATGAAATAATTGAGAAGAACTTCTCTCTAATGCTGGGTACACAGTGCACGCTAGAATATATGTCTACTAGAGATGAGTGGGAACAGACAGGGCACCCCTGGAATTATATGGCAGACGTATAGATATAGGTGTGTTTGGAAAATCTAGTTTTCTCAGGCAGTAGCCAGAGAAAATGAAGTAGGACATGTTGTCATGTCACGTTTCCGCTGGATTATGATTCTGTATCTTCTGAGTCTGACCGACTTTGGCCACAAATGTGGTCTCTCCCCACTTTGTTAAAAAAACTTTGTCAAAATTGCAATTTCCATTTCCACCTTTGCGGCTATATATTTTCATAAATCTGTTTGTGATGTTGAAGCTTGTTGCACATTCTGCTCTAGGATTTAATTTAAACCTAGGATCAAGTACAGCAGCAGCCCTGGAATTATACGGCAGTGCCTCTGGATTTATACAGCTGATAGGCAGCATCCCTGGAATTATACAGCAGATAAGCAACACCCCTGGACTTATATAGCATAGGCAGCACCCCTGGAGAATTACACAGCACAGCAGACAGGCAGCAGCACTGCTGGACTTAAATGGCAGTGGGACAGCACCCTTGGACTCATAAGGCAGAGAGGCAGCACCATATATAGGGCAGCACCCTGTGGAATGAGGTGGCAGAAAAGAAAAGAGGTGCAAGATGGAATTTTTCTTGGGCCCTCCCACACACCCTTAAATTGTATAAACAGGACATGAACACTTTAACAAACCAATCATTTCAACGATAGGGCCTGCCACATTACTGTAGCTGAAATTATTGCTTTGTTTGGGCCCCCAACAAAAATAAAGCAATTAATCTCTCCTTGTACAAACTTGATCTACAGAGGCAAAATGTCGTCCTCATCCTCCAATTCCTCATCCCCTTCAGTGTTAACATCCTCATCCTTATCCTCACAGAGAAGTAATTCCACACCGGAGAGGTGCATTTTTGGGTGTTTTTCCCAGGCATGACAATGGGCTTTTTCATCCGATGTCCAACAGCTGTCTCCACTGGTGCATTATTCAAACAAACCACATCACCATCAGAATCCTCATCATCAACTTCCTCCTCAGCGCCAGCTACACCAATATCCTCCTCATCCTGGTGTACTTCTACAGTGACATTCTCATTATCAGCAACTGGACTGGCAGTGCTCCTCCCAGCACTTGTAGAGGGCATTCAAATGATGGTAGGAGCCTCCTCTTCCCATACAGTCTTGGGAAGGTCAGGCCTAGACACTGCAACCGCGGACACACTTGGACTTTCCTTGGGAATTTGTGATATCTCTGAACGCACAGTTGTTTTTTTTCCTGTGCTTTAACAAGCTTTATTTTTTTATTTTTTAAGAGGGAGGAAGGCTTCCATCTCCATGAGAAGCTGAACCACCAGTCATGAACATAGACCAAGGCCTTCGCCGTTCCTTGCCATTTCGTTTTGTGAATGGCATATTGCCAATTTTACGTTTCTTATCAGATAATTTATTTTGTTTGTTTTGGTTATTAATTTTTGCCTCTTGGATTTTACATGCCCAATATGACATTGGGCATCGGCCTTAGCAGATGGCGTTGATGGACTTGCATCATCAATGTCATGACTGGTAGCATCAGCAGCTTCAGCACTAGTACTAGGAATTGGAAGTGGTTCCTGATCTTTTACTATTTTTTCCTCAAAATTTTTGTTCTCCATTTCACAGGACAGCACCCCTTTATTATTACAGCACACCTGTATTTTTACACCATACAATACAGGGCCAGTGTACATTTATTTTCACAGCACCCCTGTATTTTTACAGCATACAAGACAGGGCCAGTGTACCTGTATTTTAACAACAGCACCCCTGTATTTTTACAGCATACAAGACAGGGCTAGTGTACATTTATTTTCATAGCACCCCTGTATTTTTACAGTATACAAGACAGGGCCAGTGTGCATTTATTTTAATAGCACCCCTGTATTTTTACAGTATATAAGACAGGGCATGTGTACATTTATTTTCACAGCATCCCTGTATTTTTACAGCACGCAAGACAGTGCCAGTGTACATTTCCTTTATTTTTCACAGCATACAAGACAGGGCCAGTGTACCTTTATTTTAACAACAGCACCCCTGTATTTTTACAGCATACAGGACAGGGCCAGTGTACCTTTATTTTTACAGCAGCCCTGTACTTTTACAGCATACAAGACATGGCCAGTGTACCTTTATTTTTACAGCAGCCCTGTATTTTTACAGTATACAAGACAGGGCCAGTGTGCATTAATTTTCACAGCATCCCTGTATTTTTACAGTATACAAGACAGGGCATGCGCACATTTATTTTCACAGCACCCCTGTATTTTTACAGCAAACAAAACAGTATCAGTGTACCTTTATTTTAACAATAGCACCCCTGTATTTTTACAGCATTCAGGACAGGGCCAGTGTACCTTAATTTTCACAGCTCCCCTGTATTTTTACAGCATACAAGACAGGGCATTTGTACATTTATTTTCACAGCACCCCTGTAATTTTTAAGCATACAAAACAGGACCAGTGTACCTTTACAATACCCCTTTATTTTTCACAGCATACAGGACAGAACCAGCACACCTGTATTATTAGGGCACTCCTGTATTTTTACAGCATACAAGACCTGGCCAGCACCCCTGTGTTTTAACAACAACCTTGTAATTTATCAGCATACAAGACAGGGCCAGTATACCTTAATTTTAACAGCAGCACCCCTGTATTTTTACAGTATAATAGACAGGGCCAGTGTACCTTTATTTAACAAAAGCACCCCTGCATTTTTACAGCATACAGGGCCAGTGTACATTTATTTTCACAGCACCCCTGTATTTTTACAGCATACAAGACAGGGCCAGTGTCCATTTATTTTCACTGCACCACTGTATTTTTACAGCATACAAGACAGGGATAGTGGACCTTTACAACACCCTGTATATTTTGCAGCATACAGGACAGAACAAGCACCCCTGTATTTTTACAGCATATAGGACAGGGCTAGCATACCAGTATTATAACAACACCCCTGCAATTTTACAGCATACAAGACAGGGCATGTATACCTTTCTTTTAAAAACAGCACCCCTGTAATTTTACAGCATACAAGACAGGACCAGTGTACCTTTACATCACCCCTGTATTTATTACAGCATACAGGACAGAACCAGCAACCCTTTATTTTCACAGCATTCCTGTGTTTTTTACAGCATACAGGACAATGCCCCTGTACAGCACAATTACAGGACAGCAACACCCATGTACAGCTGCAGCACCCCTTACAGCACAGGACACCACAGTGACAGGACAGCACCCTAACAGCACTGGACACCAAAGTGAGAGGACAGCACACCTAACAGCACACAGGACAGCACCCCTAGAGAGAACACACTGACCCCACAAGACACCACCAGCCACAGAGAGAGACAGAGGTCTGTCCTCCACACTCTCCAAGTCCGGAGCAAATATGGCAGCGACGCGCGGCTCTTTATATGGAATCCAAAACCCATGAGAATCTGACAGTGGGATGATGATGTTTTGTTTTGTTCTGAGATCTGAGTCTGGCTGGGAGACCCGAGCCGGACTTGGTTCCCGGCTCTGATAGTGAAGTTCGGGGGGTACGGATCTTGGAGATCTGAACCCACTCATCTCTAATTGTCTGCGGCAGACCACAAGGTTAATTGAGGTCTCTCTTGTGGGTGTTACAGCGTTGTTTTTAGCGGCGCCCAAATGAACTGTGTGTGTTTTGCATGCAGATGCGAAACCTTATTTAGGACTGCTTTGCATTCATTTATAATTTTACTGTGGGTTTCATTATTACTAATATATGGTTTTACTGGTGTACAACAGATTTATATGCTGGCATATGCATGCGCAGGATCAGACATGGGGTGCTGCTATGGGACTTCCTTGACAATGTGTGCCTTATCACCACTGTCTGCTTCACCAATGCATTCTGCATCAGCGCCCCTGTCCTCTTAAGGACAAGTACCATTTTGAGTGGCCACATCCCATTTTCTAGTATATATCTATTAGAGATACTGTATGCGCCGGGCACTTTTTGTGTTATGTGCTTTGGTTTTGGATCTGGATCTTTGCTCGCGCTTTGGATTTGTATTGGTTTTGCCAAAACCACCCTTTAAGGTTTTGGTTTTGGATCTGGATGATTTTTGAAAACCCCCCACAAAAACAGCTAAAATTACAGAATTTGGGGGTAATTTTGATCCTACAATAATATTAACCTCAATAACATTAATTTCCACTCATTTCAAGTCTATTCTGAATATCTCACACCTCACAATATTGTTTTTAGGCCAAAAGGTTGCACCGAGGTAGCTGGATGACTTTGCTGAGCGACACAAGTGTGCGGAATAAACACTTGGCCCATCTAGGAGTGGCACTGCAGTGGCAGACAGGACGGCACTTTTAAAAACTAGGCCCCAAAAAGCACATCATGCAAAGAGGAAAAAGAGGTGCAATGAGGTAGCTGGATGACTTTGATAAGCGACACAAGTGTGCGGCACAAATACCTGGCCCATCTAGGAGGCAACTGCAGTGTCAGACAGGATGGCACTTTTAAAAACTAGGCCCCAAAGAGTTCATCATGCAAAGAAGAAAAAGAGGTGCAATGAGGTCGCTGGATGACTTTGCTAAGCGACACAAGTGTGCGACACAAATATCTGGCATGCTGTGGCTGAATGTCGAAAGTGGGCCACAATTTTTGGGGCCACCGACAGCATCTCCTGCACTCCCCTGTCATTTCTCAAAAAATTCTGCACCACCCAATTAATTGTATGTGCAAAACATGTGACGTGCTGGAATTTGCCCAGAATTAATACACACACAATATTGGTGGATTTATAGAGCAGTATCCCTGAACTTATATGTCAGTACACCTGGACTTATACAGCTCCACCACTAGACTGGACTTATGCGGCAGTACCCCTGGACTTATATGGCAGTACCCCTGAACTTATACAGCTGCACCACTGGACTGGACAAATACGGCAGTACCCCTAAACTTATACATCTACACCACTGGACTGGACTTATACAGCAGTACCCCTGGACTTATACGACAGTACCCCTGGACTTATATGGCTGCACCACTGGACTTATTCGGCAACACTACTGGACTTGACTGATACAGCAGTACCCCTGGACTGATACAACAGTACCCCTGGACTTATACGGCTGCACCACAGGACTGGACTTATACGGCAGTACCCCTGAACTTATACGGCTGCACCACTGGACTGGACTTATACGGCAGTACCCCTGGACTTACACGGCTGTGCCACTGGACTGGACTTATACGGCAGTACCTCTGGACTTATACGGCAGTACCCCTGGACTTATACGTTAGTACCACTGGACTTATACGGCTGCACCACTGGACTGGACTTATACGGCAGTGCCCTGGACTTATACAGCAGTACCCCTGAACTTATATGGCGGCATCACTGGACTGGACTTATACAGCAGTACCCCTGGACTTATACGGCAGTACCCCTGTACTTATACGGCTGCACCACTGCACTGGACAAATACAGCAGTACCCCATGACTTATACCACAGTACTCCAGGACTTATACCACAGTACCCCTGGACTTATATGGCTGCACAACTGGAGTGGACTTATACAGCAGTACCTTTGGACTTATACGGCCATAGCCCTGGACTTATATGACAGTACCACTGGACTTATACGACAGTACATCAGGACTAATACAGCAGTACTCCTGGACTTATATGGCTGCAACACTGGACTGGAATTATACGGCAGTACCCCTGGACATATACGGCAGTACCCCTGAACTTATACGGCAGCACCCCTGGGCTTATACTGCAGTACGCCTTGACTTATACGGCAGTACCCGTGAACTTATATGGCTGATCCACTGGACTGGACTTATACGGCAGTAACTTTGGACTTATACGGCAGTACCACTGGACTTATACAGCAGTACCCCTGGACTTATACGGCAGTACCACTGGACTTATACGGCAGTACCCTTATACTTTTACGGCAGTACCACTGATCTTGATTTATACGGCAGTACCACTGGACTTATACGGCAGTACCCCTGGACTTATATGGCAGTTCCCCTGCACCACTGGACTTTTGGCAGCAGAAGACACCACCACTGGACTTATGGCAGCACAAGACACCACCACTGAACTGATGCAGCACAAGACAGCACCACTGCACTGGACTGGATTTATACAGCAGCACTGGACTTATGGCAGCACAGGACACCACCACTGTGACTGGACTGATGCAGCACACGACACCACCACTGGACTGATGCAGCACAAGACAGCACTGGAATGACACAAAATAGCAGGTCCTCTTGCTACACTCTTCAGGACTGGAGTGCAAATGGCGGCGACACGTGGCTTCTTATATGGAATCCAAAACCCGTGAGAATCCAACAGCAGGATGATGACGTTTTGCCTCATTCTGGTTTCTAAGTCTGGCGGGAAGTCCTGAGCCCGACTCGGATTCAGCCTCGGGAAGTGATGTTCAGGGGGGTTCAGTTCTCAGGGTTCTCATCCCTAATATATATATATATATATATATATATATATTTATTTATAATGTGTAAACCGCACAACACTGAAATAAATATTTCCAAGGTGCCAGGTCAGCCAATATAAATATCAATAAATCCACAGCAAGAGGCTATGATGCAGAAAAGACCAGCATTCTAATTCAGTCATTTTAATGTCATCCACGACATATGTGCAAAATAAGTGCAAATGCAGCATAATAGGACATAGTACATATTGTTTGAGGGATATCAAGTAATCTCACATATCCAGTGAGTGGATATCCCTGGGGATATTGCTCCAACCCAGAACCAGCTCCCAACGGCTGTTTCGGCTCCTGCCATCGTCAGGGGAGTATTGAATCTACCAATTGCCCATAATGCCTTTTAAATGCGTAAGCAATCACAACTGTGCTCACCTGTTACTAAAACACTACCATTCGTCCAGTCTATGAACCAGGGGCTGCACGGGCTTCCAGGTAGCCAGGGCACCATGCACTGACATCAAACAGAATTGACAAATTGGCAACTCAGGCCACACATCAAAACATCCGTTTGGGTTGCCAAGTTAATTGGGCCATACAGCAAGCCGTGAAAATGCCTAGAGTGAAAGCCATAGCATAGGGCGGTATCCGGAAATGGTATCGGATCACCAGCCCACTGGTCGCCAAGCAACCGGTCAACAGAGCAGTCACTTAGAACACAATATTGAAAAAAGAGGTTAAAATACAATTACACAAAATCAAGTGCTGTGACAATTAAAACATCTATAATACACGTACTGAATCACATAACCACTGTTAATTATTAAGTTAAATTACTCATCAAACTAATGAGCAATATTAAGCATGTTATGCTATAAAACTCATACATAGAACAGTGATAAGTCTTCATCTTAAACATGTATGCACAAGCAGTATTATTTACAACACCCTAACAAACCATTTCTACAATATTGTGCAATATCAGCATATCTAATGTAGGGAAACAAGGCTCTTATGGCCACTTTCACTGGTTGTGTCTAACAACATGTTGATACGTGTAAAAATCATCTAACCAATGAAAATATACAAAACATGTAAACAAAAATAATAAATAACAAAACACAAATAGGAGTTCATTAGTGTGAGGAAGGTAACCCCCGCCTGTGAGTCATGCAAATATGGAATACAAAACAACATCAGCAAACCTGTCATAGATACACCCATATGCTACTACAGAAAAGGTGATAAGAATAATTTCTCATTAAGCCCATCTGGGGCCATAAAATTCAACTGATAGAGCCTTTATCGGCGGAGCGCACTACAATATTCAAATTCTCATGTAAATATTTAATTGCGGCTGTCTCCTCGTGGCTGAGATCAGAATGTCGAATTTTAGTTTTACGTAATAGTGGTAAACTATCCATCCACACCAAACGCATGAACGTCTCGATAGATGCGATCAATGAAGGTGGATCAAATGTACTGGGGGCATTAAATGGAGTCACATTATGTTCAGTGGCTGCCTTATTGTTAAAATTCGAATATTGTGGTGTGCCCCACCGATAAAGGCAGGGGAATTGTTATATTAAATAGTTATTAAATAGTTATGTTAATAAGGTTATGAGACAGCTGTCTGATGCTATATGTTAGAGCAAATTAATTACAGAAGACTCTTGTCTGGGTGCACTCTTGTGTGTAATTATGTAAATATGATAAGTATTAAAACATATCATTTATTCTAAATAATTAAGATAAGTTCAGTATCCACTAATCCACTAAAGGATCAAAGGATCAAAATACAACAAAACAAAACAGGCACAAAAAGGAAGAAAGAGAAAAAGCGAAAAAAACTGCATTGGTCAAGTATAAAATATGTACTGGTTGGTCTATATCAATAATAGCCTGGCATAAAGGTGTAGACACAGTCGTTATACACTAATCTTCTGCCTTACCAGCACAATCAAAGCTTGATTTGATGGGACCTGAATAGGTCATTTATATACAGGTCCTCAAATGTCAGGAGTATCTTCAATCCTCAAATATCAAAAGTATCATATCTTCATATAAAGTCACAGGGTACATCTGTATATATCTTTGCCCTACAGTAAATATATCTCGGAGGCCTGCCTGTGATAAAAGTATACTTATCATATTTACATAATTCTGTAATTAATTTGCTCTAGTTTCTTCCCTGACTCAGGGTGCACCACCAGGTTTTCATCAGAGATTTTCGCCTTATAAAATCATACTGGTCTGAATTACACACTTAATTGTGTAAGACTGGTGCGGAATCACCAAACCTTGTTGATGCTATATGTTACAAGAAATTAACGTTTGATCCAACTTACAATTTCAAAAGAGAGATGGATTCAATTAGCTTGTTGGGCTTTAACAATGGTTGGCTAAATGAACAAACTGTAACATTTTTGACACAGGACTACCTGAGGATCCCACTGCTGTACATCTTACCCAAGGTACATAAGAGTTCAGTGGATCCTCCGGGTAGGCCCATTATCTCTTCTAATGGGTCACTTAGACAACCTCTGTCATGGTTTGTTGACTAGTATCTGCAACCAGTGGTGCAGAACACCCCTTATTTTATAAAGGATACGTCTGATTTCATTAACAAACTTTATAGCTGTGGTCCACCTCCTGAAGGATGATTCCTGGTGACTCTAGATGTCACAAGCTTATATAACAGTATCAGACATTCCGAAGGTATTAAGTTGGTCAGGAAAGCCATAACCACCAGTCCACAGTATGTAGGTCCGCCGGTTGATTTTTTGTTGTTGCTCATTGAAATTATTTTACACAAAAATTATTTTTTATTTAATAATTATTTTTATTTACAATTAAATGGTACTGCGATGGGGTCTAATATGGCCCCATTGTATGCCAATTTATTTATGTATGATTTTGAGCAAAGCAACATCATGGGTGATTCTGATTTTTCTAAATTTATCATTTTTTATGTTAGATTCATTGATGATCTATTCATACTGTGGACTGGTGGTGAGTTGGCACTCATCGAATTTGTAAATAGATTGAACAGTACATAGTGGGGGGATAAGGGTACCGGCGACTAATGTTGGTTGAAAGAACATATACTAAAACTTATAATTTATGAGCCAAAAAATATAAAATTAAACAGACAGTTTTTAATAATAATAACGCAGAAAAAATGGGATAAAACATAAAAGTTTTCCAAATATTGATAAAAACATAAAGGTCAGACGAAACACGTTGGGTTCCCTGCAGTGACCCCCTTGCCTATTTTAAGTTAAGTCATAACTCCTTATCTGACCTTTATGTTTTTATCAATATTTGGCAAACGTTTATGTTTTATCCCATTTTTTATGCGTTGTTATTATTATTAAAAACTGTCTGTTTAATTTTATATTTTTTTGGCTCATAAATTATAAGTTTTAGTATATGTTCTTTCAACCAACATTAGTCGCCTGCAATCTTAAGGGGTGGCAGACACCTCTAATGAGGTTTGTGTGTTTTTAGCATTTTTAGTAAATTTTCCATTACTGAGACCATATCCCACAAGTGGCGCTGTATCATTTTGCTACAAGATTGAACAGTACGCCTGGCTCCATCAGATTCACCCATCATTGCAGTACAATGTGTCCTTATTTGGATGTTTGTGAAAGAATAGAAGATGGATGTTTTACGACAAATATCCACAAGAAACCAATGGACAAAAATACTCTCCTTTTGGCTACCAGCTTTCACCACCAACCCCTCAAACAGGGACTTCCATTTTCTCAATTAGTGAAGGTGGCTCATATCACCTCAGATACTATGAAATTACCTGAGGCTCTGGCTAAGATGGGGCAGAATTTCATTGACTATGGCTGTGATCCACTGGAAGTGCAGATAGCAGTTACTAAATGCTTGGAACAGAAATGTGAGGATTTGCTTACACCACATGAGAGAAAGGAGTACACTGACCGTTTGGTCTTCTCCAGTACATATACAGTTACATCTGGCTTGGTGAAGAAATCAATCTTGAAGCACTGGCATATCATTCAGACAGATCCAACGCTACATGAGTTCTGCAAACACACTCCACTTTTCAGTTATAAGAGGAGTAAGAACCTAAAAGAAAGGGTCTCATATTCTGACACTAGCCCGAGGGTGGTGTCCAACATGGTTTGGCTTAGCCTACAAGCAGGAGCATTTAAGTGTGGCAGTTGTGTTAACTGCACCTGTATGCTCACTGGTAAAGACTTTATGCATCCCACCCTGGGTGATAAGTATTGTCTTCAACACAGGATGACGTGTGAGACCCGTTATGTGACATATGTAATTTTATGGCCGTGTAAAAAATTATACATGGGTAAGACCATACGTATGGTCAAAAAAAGGATTTCCATGCATTGCTCCTCGATTAAGAAAGCATTCTTACTGTTGGAGCTGAGTACCCCACCGGTTGCGAGACATTTTGTCAATAGTGGAAACACCATTAGGGATTTCAAATTCATGCCACTGGACCATGTGTCTCCTTTAAGAAAAGGGGGTGACCGTAATAAGTTACTGTTGCAACAGGAGAGTCGATGGATTTATCAGTTGAATTCTATGGTCCCAGATGGGCTTAATGAGGAATTATTGTTATCACCTTTTCTGTAGTAGTATATGGGTGGATCTGTGACCAGGTTTCCTGATGTTGTTTTGTATTCCATATTTGCATGACTCACATGCCGGGTGTTACCTTCCCCACACTAATGAACTCCTATTTGTGTTTTGTTATTTGTTATATTATTGTATATTTCATTGGTTAGATGATTTTTACACGTATCAACATGTTGTGTTTAGAGATGAGCAGGTTCGGTTCTCCGAGATCCGAACCCCCCTGAACTTCACCTATTTTACACAGTTCCGAGGCAGCCTCGGATCTTCCCGCCTTACACGGTTAACCCGAACGCGGCCGAACGTCATCATCCCGCTGTCGGATTATCGCGAGATTCGTATTCTATATAAAGTGCCTCGCATCGCTGCCATTTTCACTCGTGCATTGAAGATTGAACGGAGAGGACGTGGCTGCGTTCTCTCCCTGAAAAGCTCTGTATCTGTGCTCAGTGTGCTGCAAATATCTGTGCTCCGTATGCTGCAAATATCTGTGCTCAGTGTGCTGCAAATATCTGTGCTCGGTGTGCTGCAAATATCTACGTTCTCTGCCTGAAAATGCTCTATATCTGTGCTCAGTGTGCTGCAAATATCTGTGCTCAGTGTGCTGCATTTTGGTGACCAGCAGTATGCATATAGTACAGTACAGTAGGCCATTGCTGTATCTTGCAGCTCTGTGTCAAGTATACTATCTCTGTGCAGCATTATTGTGAGTAGTATATAGTAGAACCGTGCAGTATTTTTGGTGACCAGCAGTATACATATAGTAAAGTACAGTAGGCCATTGCTGTATCTTGCAGCTCTGAGTCAAGTGTACTATCTCTGTGATGCATTATTGTGAGCAGTAAATAGTAGGACAGTGCAGCATTTTGGTGACCAGCAGTATATATACAGTACAGTACAGTAGGCCATCGCTGTATCTTGAAGCTCTGTGTCAAGTATACTATCTCTGTGCTGCAGGGACGTGCAGTGAGCTAAATGGCTCGGAAGGCACTGGCTAACCCCAGAGCCAGAATTCCATGCAATATATGAGCCAAAGGGTACATCTGCGTCACTGCTGTGCTGCATTATTGTGAGCAGTATATAGTAGGACAGTGAAGCATTTTGGTGACCAGCAGTATACATATAGTACAGTACAGTATGTTGTAGTGGTAGCAGTGGTTCAGCTTCACATGAGAATGGAAGCACTCATCCTCCCGCTAGAAAAATGCAATGACTTAAGCTGGCAAAAGCACAGCAAAGAACACAAATCCCCAAGGAGAGTCCAATTGTGTCGGTTGCGATGCCTGACCTTCCCAACACTGGACGGGAAGAGATTGCGCCTTCCACCATTTGCACGCCCCCTGCAAGTGCTGGAAGGAGCACCTGCAGTCCAGTTCCTGATAGTCAAATTGAAGATGTCACTGTTGAAGTACACCAGGATGAGGATATGGGTGTTGCTGGCACTGGGGAGGAAATTGACAAGGAGGATTCTGATGGTGAGGTGGTTTGTTTAAGTCAGGCACTCGGGGAGACACCTGTTGTCCGTGGGACGAATATGGCCATTGACATGCCTGGTCAAAATACAAAAAAAATCAGCTCTTCGGTGTGGAATTATTTCAACACAAATGCAGACAACAGGTGTCAAGCCGTGTGTTGCCTTTGTCAAGCCGTAATAAGTAGGGGTAAGGACGTTAACCACCTCGGAACATCCTCCCTTATACGTCACCTGCAGCGCATTCATCATAAGTCAGTGACAAGTTCAAAAACTTTGGGTGACAGCGGAATCAGTCCACTGACCACTAAATCCCTTCCTCTTGTAACCAAGCTCCTGCAAACCACACCACCAACTCCCTCAGTGTCAATTTCCTCCTTACCCAGGAAAGCCAATAGTCCTGCAGGCCATGTCACTGGCAAGTCTGACGAGTCCTCTCTTGCCTGGGATTCCTCCGATGCATCCTTGAGTGTAATGCCTACTGCTGCTGGCACTGCTATTGTAGCTTCTGGGAGTCGATCGTCATCCCAGAGGGGAAGTCGGAAGACCACTTGTACTACTTCCAGTAAGCAATTGACTGTCCAACAGTCCTTTGCGAGGAAGATGAAATATCACAGCAGTCATCCTGCTGCAAAGCAGATAACTCAGGCCTTGGCAGCCTGGGCGGTGAGAAACGTGGTTCCGGTATCCACCGTTAATTCAGAGGCAACTAGAGACTTGATTGAGGTACTGTGTCCCCGGTACCAAATACCATCTACGTTCCATTTCTCTAGGCAGGCGATACCGAAAATGTACACAGACCTCAGAAAAAGACTCACCAGTGTCCTAAAAAATGCAGTTGTACCCAATGTCCAATTAACCACGGACATGTGGACAAGTGGAGCAGGGCAGACTCAGGACTATATGACTGTGACAGCCCACTGGGTAGATGTATTGCCTCCCGCAGCAAGAACAGCAGCGGCGGCGCCAGTAGCAGCATCTCGCAAACGCCAACTCGTTCCTAGGCAGGCTACGCTTTGTATCACCGCTTTCCAGAAGAGGCACACAGCTGACAACCTCTTACGGAAAATGAGGAAGATCATCACAGAATGGCTTACCCCAATTGGACTCTCCTGGGGATTTGTGACATCGGACAACGCCAGCAATATTGTGCGTGCATTACATCTGGGCAAATTCCAGCACGTCCCATGTTTTGCACATACATTGAATTTGGTGGTGCAGAATTATTTAAAAAACGACAGGGGCGTGCAAGAGATGCTGTCGGTGGCCCAAAGAATTGCGGGCCACTTTCGGCATTCAGCCACCGCGTACAGAAGACTGGAGCACCACCAAACAATCCTGAACCTGCCCTGCCATCATCTGAAGCAAGAGGTGGTAAGTAACGAGGTGGAATACAACCCTCTATATGCTTCAGAGGATGAAGGAGCAGCAAAAGGCCATTCAAGCCTATACATCTGGCCACGATATAGGCAAAGGAGGGGGAATACACCTGACTCAAGCGCAGTGGAGAATGATTTCAACATTGTGCAAGGTTCTGCAACCCTTTGAACTTTCCACATGTGAAGTCAGTTCAGACACTGCCAGCCTGAGTCAGGTCATTCCCCTCATCAGGCTTTTGCAGAAGAAGCTGGAGACATTGAAGGAGGAGCTAAAACAGAGCGATTCCGCTAGGCATGTGGGACTTGTGGATGGAGCCCTTAATTCGCTTAACCAGGATTCACGGGTGGTCAATCTGTTGAAATCAGAGCACTACATTTTGACCACCGTGCTCGATCCTAGATTTAAAACCTACGTTGTATCTCTCTTTCCGGCAGACACAAGTCTGCAGAGGTTCAAAGACCTGCTTGTGAGAAAATTGTCAAGTCAAGCGGAACGTGACCCGTCAACATCTCCTCCTTCACATTCTCACGCAACTGGGGGTACGAGGAAAAGGCTAAGAATTCCGAGCCCACCCGCTGGCGGTGATGCAGGGCAGTCTGGAGCGAGTGCTGACATTTGGTCCGGACTGAAGGACCTGCCAACGATTACTGACATGTCGTCTACTGTCACTTCATATGATTCTCTCACCATTGAAAGAATGGTGGAGGATTATATGAGTGACCGCATCCAAGTAGGCATGTCAGACAGTCCGTACATATACTGTCAGGAAAAAGAGGCAATTTGGAGGCCCTTGCACAAACTGGCTTTATTCTACCTAAGTTGCCCTCCCTCCAGTGTGTACTCCGAAAGAGTGTTTAGTGCAGCCGCTCACCTTGTCAGCAATCGGAGTACGAGGTTACTTCCAGAAAATGTGGAGAAGATGATGTTCATCAGAATTAATTATAATCAATTCCTCCGTGGAGACATTCACCAGCAGCAATTGCCTCCACAAAGTACACAGGGACCTGAGATGGTGGATTCCAGTGGGGACGAATTAATAATCTGTGAGGAGGGGGATGTACACAGTGAAAGGGGTGAGGAATCGGAGGATGATGATGAGGTGGACATCTTGCCTCTCTAGAGCCAGTTTGTGCAAGGAAAGATTGATTGCTTCTTTTTTTGGTGGGGGCCCAAACCAACCAGTCATTTCAGTCACAGTCGTGTGGCAGACCCTGTCGCTGAAATGATGGGTTCGTTAAAGTGTGCATGTCCTATTTATACAACATAAGGGTGGGTGGGAGGGCCCAAGGACAATTCCATCTTGCACCTCTTTTTTCTTTCATTTTTCTATGCATCATGTGCTGTTTGGGGACAATTTTTTTGAAGTGCCATCCTGCCTGACACTGCAGTGCCACTCCTAGATGGGCCAGTTGTTTGTGTCGGCCACTTGTGTCGCTTAGCTTAGTCACACAGCGACCTTGGTGCGCCTCTTTTTTTCTTTGCATCATGTGCTGTTTGGGGACAATTTTTTTGAAGTGCCATCCTGCCTGACACTGCAGTGCCACTCCTAGATGGGCCAGGTGTTTGTGTCAGCCACTTGTGTCGCTTAGCTTAGTCACACAGCGACCTTGTTACGCCTCTTTTTTTCTTTGCATCATGTGCTGTTTGGGGACTATTTTTTTGAAGTGCAATCCTGCCTGACACTGCAGTGCCACTCCTAGATGGGCCAGGTGTTTGTGTCGGCCACTTGTGTCACTTAGCTTAGCCATCCAGTGACCTCAGTGCAAATTTTAGGACTAAAAATAATATTGTGAGGTGTGAGGTGTTCAGAATAGACTGGAAATGGGTGGAAATTATGGTTATTGCGGTTAATAATACTTTGGGGTCAAAATGACCCCCAAATTCTACGATTTAAGCTGTTTTTTAGGGTTTTTTGTAAAAATCACCTGAATCCAAAACACACCCGAATCCGACAAAAAATTTTCGGTGAGGTTTTGCCAAAACGCGTCCGAATCCAAAACACGGCAGCGGAACCGAATACAAAACCAAAACACAAAACCCGAAAAATGTCCTGTGCACATCACTTGCTAACCTTGCCCCAGTAATACTCCTGGTGGCCATGTTAGCTTGTGCATGCTCTTGATAAACTCACAGACATATTTGCAAACTCCCTGCTGTTAGGTTCCTGGTGCTCAGAACAAGGGAGATGTTGCGTAGTGAGTCCTGAGCACCAGAACGTGACGCTGAAACATGGTGTGGTGTGGAAATAGCCCCTAGCACCCTACCTCCATTGTTTCACCCGTGTGGTCAGTTCACGCCTGAGTGACTATGGTTTCTTGGGCCCACGGCAGCCGCGTTTGAAGGGCGGATTAGGTCTGCCCAACTCCGATGCCCCCAGGTCTTAGATTGAGACAAGGCGTGAACCGAGACAGGATAATAACAAGGGGACCTCTAGCTAAAACAAACAGAAGACTAGGGGCTTCTAACAACCCTAAACCTAAATATATGTGCGGCACGCCGCTAAAGCAAAAGAACAACAAAGGAAATGCTGCCCACTCGCCGACACAATACCGTTGTGTACCGGCGGTGACAGCACAAGCAGAACCCTCTGCAAGACACCAGAAACAAATTATAACCAAAGAATACTGTGGCCTAGGCCGACGGACGCGGCAAAGCCGCTACTCACGGAAATGGTACAAATACAGGCAAACGGACTGGAGCCCCCAATGTAGCCGATACAGACTCTCAGAACTGGAGGACAGGCAGAATCCCAAACGACAGACCGGTGGACACCAAGAAGCCAGATACTCGACCAGGCACAGACAAAGCCACAGGACTTCTGGACAGGAAGGCTTCACGACAGGACACAGGAACCGACACTCAGGAACCGACACTCAGGAACCGACACTGGAAGCAGCTAGACAGATACTGCTAGACAGGAGCTCAGGAACTGGCAGAGACTAGCTCAGAACTCAAGCACTCTGGAACTCAGGAAATATCACCAGCGTCTGTGAATTGCACTGAGCCAGAATATAACAGAGAGTCTTAATTAATTATGTCGTGCAGCTGCCCTGCTGCACAACTGAGAGGTGCAATCAACAGACAGGTGAGGCTGAACACATGGGAACAAGCTGCAATTACACAGACTCACCACTGGCAGCAAACAAGAGTCTTCTCAAACCAGAGCAACGGGAATTCCTGGCCTGCAAGACAACTATAAACATAGAATAGGAATGAACCACTACCTGTGGTTCATAACAGTACCCTCTCCTTAAGGGTGAGCTCCGAACACCCCATGACACCCACGGGGAACATAAACAGAAGTATTAACATAAAATGCAAAACAGGAATGAGCCACAGCCGTGGCTCATAACAGTACCCCCCCCCCTTGAGGAGGGGTCAAAGGACCCCAAAATTCAGACTTTCCAAAACAAAGGATACAAAAAATAACTGACACACTGGTCTAACAGAAACAAGCTGTAGCAACAGCTTGTAACGGTGCCCCCCCCCCTTTGACGGTGGCCACTGGACACAAGACAAGGAAAAAAAATATATATATATTTTTTTTTAACAAGGCAAGAGTCAATAATCATTTCTTTTTCTTCTTCTTATTATTTTTACAAAGTTCTTGAGGTCTGACCAAGGTAATTCCCCAAACATTGTCTGAATTGATGGTACCTCCCAGCAAGGCTGGGTTCAAATCAGAGATTGGTTTCTTAACCTTGGGAGCTGAACTTTCAGGCAAAGTACTACTATTAGAAGAAGACAGAAAAGCACATCCTGCAGTCAAAACAACGGGCTGAGACTCTTGTGCTGAGTTTACAGTATGCGGTGAACTCTCAGCAGATAAGACGGGTGACCTAGAGGAACCTGAACCAATTTCTTTGGAACCATATCTTTTAATAACTGCATCACTGAATGCTGGGCGATCCTGAAGAATGGGATCTTCAGCTTTCATTAGGCTGGTCGCCCACTCAAAAGGCTCTCCTCTAAAGGAATATATCAGATAGAGCACAAGGTTCTCTGAAGTGATGCCCATAAATGGTCTAGACAACAAAATGTTGTAATAGTGTTTGTAAAGCGCCAGAAATTGGACTAAGTACCCATCAAAGATTATAGATGTTGAGATATCAACAGAGTCAGGATCTGCTCCCTTCCCATCTGACTGACTAGAGTGCTTTGCTAGGACCTGGTCACTATTGACCTTACTCGAGGCTGAGACTTTCTGAACCCCACCTGGGGCAGTGACTTTCTGAACCCCACCTGGGGCAGTGGCCCTCGGAACCCCACCCGGGGCAGTGACTTTCTGAACCCCTCCCGGGGCAGTGACTTTCTGAACCCTACCCGGGGCAGTGACTTTCTGAACCCCACCCGGGGCAGTGGCCTTCGGGAACCCCGCTGGGGCAGTGGCCTTCGGGAACACAGCTGCGGCATTGGCCTTCGGGAACCCCGCTGGGGCAGTGGCCTTCGGGAACCCCGCTGGGGCAGTGGCCTTCGGGAACCCCGCTGGGGTCAGCACCTCGGATTCTTTTACTGGGACCGGGCCGTTGGCCTCCCTCACTGGGACCGGGCCGTCGGCCTCCCTCTCTGAGTCGATAATTATCTAAACTTCTCCCGGGACTATGACTACCGGGACTTTTGCTGAAGCTATAACCTTCAGAACCTCCACTAACGCTATGCCTCTTAAATTCTTTCCTGGGGAAGCGACCTCTAGACCCTTCTTTGGGGCTTCGTATCTCGAGACCCCACTTGGGGATATTACTTCAAAGATCCCTTCTGGGGTTTTACTTTTCGAGTTCCCTTCTAGAACTATGGTTTTAGACACCTTCTCTGGAGTTGCGCTTTTCAAGTCTCTACCTGGGGTAACAGCTTCTGAGACCCTTCTGGTATTGACACCTGAGCTATAATATTCGATGTCCCTCTATAACCTAGGGCACCGGGTACCGCTCCAGGACCCTGGGCATTGGGCACCACTCCAGGACCCTGGGCATCAGGCACCACTCCAGGACCCTGGGCATCGGGCACCACTCCAGGACCCTGGGCATCGGGCACCACTCCAGGACCCTGGGCATCAGGCACCACTCCAGGACCATGGGCATCGGGCACCACTCCAGGACCCCGGGCATCGGGCACCTCTCCAGGGGCTTGCAACTCTGCTTCAACAGGAAAATCAAGAGAGGAGAGAAACATTCTCCTTTGGTTCCTGAATCTATAATGGGGCTCCCTAGCCCAAGGACCCCAATTATAGGACAGAGTGCTTTTTAGTGTGGGTTGTGTGACAAGTACCTCTGCCACAGTAGAGACAGGAGTAGGTCTTGTATCCTGACTAAACTTGGCCAGAGGGCAGGACTTGTCGCCATACTTTGGCTTGTGCAACTCACAGGTCTGCAGATAGTGGCCTAAACCCCCACAATATAGGCATAAATCTAAGTTTCTGCGACGCAGATGCTCCTCTTCTGAGAGCCTGGGCCGCAGAAAACTTTCAAACTTTTTCTCTCTAATTAAACCTGAGGATTCACTTGTCACCATACTGTGAGCAAGAGTCTCTTTATAGGATGAACTCTCAACAACTTCTGGCAAAATAAGCAAAATTTTGGTCAGAAGGTTTTGCAGTTGCTCTAAGGATTGCTGCAAAACTTCCAGCCGCTCAAGTTTCAAAGCACTGAAAGCAGAGTTCAGGGCTGAGAGAGATGCTTGCAGGGCTTGCATAGTAGGCATAGGAGGATTTCAAATTAGACAAGACAAGACTAGACAAGATTCTAGACAAGATTCTTAGACAAGATTCTTAGACAAGATTCTAGACATGATTCTAAGACATGATTCTAAGACAAGATTCTAAGACAAGATTCTTAGACAAGATTCTTAGACAAGATTCTAGACAAGACAAGACTGGACTGGATTTTTAAACTCCGGACTGGATTCTGCACACTGAGTTCTAGACAGGACTGGATTCTTGACAGGACTGTATTCTGCACACTGAATTCTAGACAGGACTGGATTCTAAACAAGACACTGGACTGGGCCAAAAAAGAAAAAGCTTTATTTCTTTTTTGTTGTATGGCTGGTGATAATGTTAGGTTCCTGGTGCTCAGAACAAGGGAGATGTTGCATAGTGAGTCCTGAGCACCAGAACGTGACGCTGAAACAAGGTGTGGTGTGGAAATAGCCCCTAGCACCCTACCTCCATTGTTTCACCCGTGTGGTCAGTTCACGCCTGAGTGACTATGGTTTCTTGGGCCCACGGCAGCCGCGTTTGAAGGGCGGATTAGGTCTGCCCAACTCCGATGCCCCCAGGTCTTAGATTGAGACAAGGCGTGAACCGAGACAGGATAATAACAGGGGGACCTCTAGCTAAAACAAACAGAAGACTAGGGGCTACTAACAACCCTAAACCTAAATATATGTGCGGCACGCCGCCAAAGGAAAAGAACAACAAAGGAAATGCTGTCCACTCGCCGACACAATACCGTTTTGTACCGGCGGTGACAGCACAAGCAGAACCCTCTGCAAGACACCAGAAACAAATTATAACCAAAGAATACTGCGGCCTAGGCCGACGGACGCGGCAAAGCCGCTACTCATGGAACCGGTACAAATACTGGCAAACGGACTGGAACCCCCAATGTAGCCAACACAGACTCTCAGAACTGGAGGACAGGCAGAATCCCAAACGACAGACCGGTGGACACCAAGAAGCCAGATACTCGACCAGGCACAGACAAAGCCACAGGACTTCTGGACAGGAAGGCTTCACGACAGGACACAGGATCAGACACAGGAACCGACACTCAGGAACCGACACTCAGGAACCGACACTGAGGAACCGACACTGGAAGCAGCTAGACAGATACTGCTAGACAGGAGCTCAGGAACTGGCAGAGACTAGCTCTGGAACTCAGGAAATATCACCAGCGTCTGTGAATTGCACTGAGCCAGAATATAACAGAGAGTCTTAATTAATTATGTCGTGCAGCTGCCCTGCTGCACAACTGAGAGGTGCAATCAACAGACAGGTGAGGCTGAACACATGGGAACAAGCTGCAATTACACAGACTCACCACTGGCAGCAAACAAGAGTCTTCTCAAACCAGAGCAACGGGAAATCCTGGCCTGCAAGACAACTATAAACATAGAATAGGAATGAACCACTACCTGTGGTTCATAACACCTGCGTGTTACACACAGAAAAACACCAAAGAGTTTCAACTCATTCATTGAATAATTTGTATTCTCACATGCATCCATGTCCAAATGTGGTTCAAGAGAAGAGATGTGTGGGGCGCGTGTACTGGGCAGACACTGTAACTGTCCCAGAGACCACTGCACACTCACAGATCTCAGGAAAAATTGCACCAGAGCCATTTTGCCTGTGATTTCTGTGGTACTAGGCGGAGACATAAATATAATCTATGGGTGCAGAGTGCATGGTGTGGCCCCCCTACAGACAGTGCTTAAAGTGCTCCTAGAGAGGTGATGGAACTCACCCCCCCTCCCCGTGGTGCCCATGTAATAAAGGTATTGCGCGCACCGTAGATGTGCGTTGCAAAGAGGGGGCATGGTCTCAAAAAGAAAGGGGCATGGTCACACAATAGTAATAATGCCCACAGTAATAGTACCCCGTAATACACATAATGCCCACTGCACTAGCGCTTCTTATACAATGCCCACAGTAGTAGTGCTCCTTATGCAATGTCCACTGTACTGGTAGTGCCCACAGTGGAAGTGTTCCTTATATAGACCCCATAGTAGTGGTGCCTCAAATGCAATGCCCACAATAGTAGTGCCCCTTATGTCCCCAGGAGTGATGCCCCTTATGAAGTGCCCCCTTTTCAATGCCCTCATTAGTAGGGCCCCCAGTAGTAATGCCCTTAATGGTAATGCCCCTGTGTAGTATTGCCCCTAGTAGTATTGTTGCTTGTAGTAATGCCCCTAGTCATTTAGCCTCCTGTAGTTTAGCCCTAGTAGTTATGCCCCCAGTGGTAAAGCCCCTGCAGTTATTACCCCAGTAGTTTACCCTCTTTAGTTTAGCTTCCCAGTAGTAATGCCCCCAGTAGTAATGCCCTCATGTAGTTTGCCCCATGTAGTTTAGCCTCCCAGTGGTAATGCCCCCAGTAATTTAGCCCCAGTAGTTTGCCTGCTTGTAGTTTAGCCGCCAGTAGTAATGCCCCCCTGTAGTTTGACCCTTGTAATTTAGCCCCTGTAGTTATGCCTCCAGTAGTTTAGCCTCTGTAGTTAAGCCCCCTTGCAGTTTAGCCCCCAGTAGTAATGCCCCCAGTAGTAATGCCCCTGTAGTTATGCCCCCAGTAGTTTAGCCCCCCTGTAGTTTGCCCCCAAGTAGTAATGCCCCTGTAGTTATGCCCCCAGTAGTAATGCCCCTGTAGTTATGCCCCCAGTAGTAATGCCCTCCTGTAGTTAACTCCTTTGTAGTTTTCTCCCAGAAGCTTTCTCCCTTGCAGTTTGCCCCAGTAGCTTGCCCCCTTGTAGTTTGCCCCAGTAGCTTGCCCCCTTATAGTTTTCCCCCAGTAGCTTGCCCCCTTGTAGTTTGCCCCCAGTAGTTGGCCCCCAGTAATAATGTCCCCCAATAGTTTGCCCCGGTAGATGCTTCTCAGTAGTAATGCTCCCCGGTAGGTTGCAACCAGTAGATGACCCCCAGAAGTAATGCCCCCCAGTAGTTTGCCCCCAGTAATTCCCCCCCAGTAGTTTGCCCCGTGTAGATGCCCCGCTGTAGTTTTGCCCCCCAGTAGTTTGCCCCAAGTGGATGCGCCACTACACTAAGGAAGAAAACAAAAATCACAATACTCACCGAGCCTCGCTCCCGCTTCCAGACCGCCGCTTCTTGGTGCCCGCTCCTCGGCACTATGAGAGAGATGCCATGACATCCCTCTCATAGCATACAGTGACAGCGCCGGAAGCCGGAGCTCAGTACTGAGCTCATGCCGCCGGCTTCTGCTATAGAGAGGGAGACGGGCGCCCGCTGGTAACACAATCTCAGCAGGCGCCTGGTATCTCCCTGCGGCCCCCGGGGACACATCGGGTTAGGTGAGCCGGAGGAGGTGGAACCCGTTCCGGCTCACTATAACCCCTGCCTCCAGAGATATATGCCCCCCAACTGTGACTGACAGAGATAAGTTCTTATATTGCTCTAATTCTCCCTTGTTAGGATTGTTATACAGGGCAAAATATTTTGTGCAGTTTGTTACTTTCATCTTATTTCAAAACTAGAAAAGGTAAAACTGACAGACACATTATTTGTACAACAAGGCTTGTATTGTGTTTCCTGACAAGTTGTGGACAGAACACATTTTGGTTTTACTGTCTATAGCAAATGAACACTAGGATAGGAATAGCTGAGATGCCCATGGGAGAATCAGTAGAATATAACAGTAAGTTAATGACTCTCTATAACAAGTGTCAAATACTGTAAGTGACTTTGGGAGCTGCAGCAATTTGACTACAAAAAATAATAAATAAACTAAATTTATAACCTCCAAAGGTTCTTACATTGCATTGCTTATCTTGTTAATAAAATAGGCTCCCCTTTGTCTGGAACATTACAAAGTTTTCCCGTGTAAGGTTTCCTTTATCACATCATTTCTATCCTTATCTAGAGCTGAAACCCTTGTTATAACCTGATATCTGAAACTTAAATATGCATACATATTTTTTTACAACAAACCACACACTTACAATGACATACAAGATTGTAAATTAACTCGAGCAGCAGAAATGTCTGTATAACCACTGCTGTCATTTTGTTCCATGTGCCCTAAAATAATAATAAGAAAAAAATTGAAATGGCATATAATTTTGGCAGCGCATTGAGCATCCTGAACTGCAGGTCAGTGGCCCAGATTCCATCTAAATCACAAGTGAGTGAAGGTCACCATTAGAGATGAGCGCCTGAAATTTTTCGGGTTTTGTGTTTTGGTTTTGGGTTCGGTTCCGCGGCCGTGTTTTGGGTTCGAACGACTTTTGGCAAAACCTCACCGAATTATTTTTGTCGGATTCGGGTGTGTTTTGGATTCGGGTGTTTTTTTCAAAAAACCCTAAAAAACAGCTTAAATCATAGAATTTGCGGGTAATTTTGATCCCAAAGTATTATTAACCTCAAAAAACATAATTTACACTCATTTTCAGCCTATTCTGAACACATCACACCTCACAATATTATTTTTAGTCCTAAAATTTGCACCGAGGTCGCTGTGTGAGTAAGATAAGCGACCCTAGTGGCCGACACAAACACCGGGCCCATCTAGGAGTGGCACTGCAGTGTCACGCAGGATGTCCCTTCCAAAAAACCCTCCCCAAACAGCACATGACGCAAAGAAAAAAAGAGGCGCAATGAGGTAGCTGTGTGAGTAAGATTAGCGACCCTAGTGGCCGACACAAACACCGGGCCCATCTAGGAGTGGCACTGCAGTGTCACGCAGGATGGCCCTTCCAAAAAACCCTCCCCAAACAGCACATGACGCAAAGAAAAAAAGAGGCGCAATGAGGTAGCTGTGTGAGTAAGATTAGCGACCCTAGTGGCCGACACAAACACCGGGCCCATCTAGGAGTGGCACTGCAGTGTCACGCAGGATGGCCCTTCCAAAAAACCCTCCCCAAACAGCACATGACGCAAAGAAAAAAAGAGGCGCAATGAGGTAGCTGACTGTGTGAGTAAGATTAGCGACCCTAGTGGCCGACACAAACACCGGGCACATCTAGGAGTGGCACTGCAGTGTCACGCAGGATGTCCCTTCCAAAAAACCCTCCCCAAACAGCACATGACGCAAAGAAAAAAAGAGGCGCAATGAGGTAGCTGTGTGAGTAAGATTAGCGACCCTAGTGGCCGACACAAACACCGGGCCCATCTAGGAGTGTCACTGCAGTGTCACGCAGGATGTCCCTTCCAAAAAACCCTCCCCAATCAGCACATGATGCAAAGAAAAAGAAAAGAAAAAAGAGGTGCAAGATGGAATTATCCTTGGGCCCTCCCACCCACCCTTATGTTGTATAAACAAAACAGGACATGCACACTTTAACCAACCCATCATTTCAGTGACAGGGTCTGCCACACGACTGTGACTGATATGACGGGTTGGTTTGGACCCCCCCCAAAAAAGAAGCAATTAATCTCTCCTTGCACAAACTGGCTCTACAGAGGCAAGATGTCCACCTCATCTTCACCCTCCGATATATCACCGTGTACATCCCCCTCCTCACAGATTATCAATTCGTCCCCACTGGAATCCACCATCTCAGCTCCCTGTGTACTTTGTGGAGGCAATTGCTGCTGGTCAATGTCTCCGCGGAGGAATTGATTATAATTCATTTTAATGAACATCATCTTCTCCACATTTTCTGGATGTAACCTCGTACGCCGATTGCTGACAAGGTGAGCGGCGGCACTAAACACTCTTTCGGAGTACACACTTGTGGGAGGGCAACTTAGGTAGAATAAAGCCAGTTTGTGCAAGGGCCTCCAAATTGCCTCTTTTTCCTGCCAGTATAAGTACGGACTGTGTGACGTGCCTACTTGGATGCGGTCACTCATATAATCCTCCACCATTCTATCAATGTTGAGAGAATCATATGCAGTGACAGTAGACGACATGTCCGTAATCGTTGTCAGGTCCTTCAGTCCGGACCAGATGTCAGCATCAGCGTCGCTCCAGACTGCCCTGCATCACCGCCAGCGGGTGGGCTCGGAATTCTGAGCCTTTTCCTCGCACCCCCAGTTGCGGGAGAATGTGAAGGAGGAGATGTTGACAGGTCGCGTTCCGCTTGACTTGACAATTTTGTCACCAGCAGGTCTTTCAACCCCAGCAGACCTGTGTCTGCCGGAAAGAGAGATCCAAGGTAGGCTTTAAATCTAGGATCGAGCACGGTGGCCAAAATGTAGTGCTCTGATTTCAACAGATTGACCACCCGTGAATCCTTGTTAAGCGAATTAAGGGCTGCATCCACAAGTCCCACATGCCTAGCGGAATCGCTCCGTGTTAGCTCCTTCTTCAATGCCTCCAGCTTCTTCTGCAAAAGCCTGATGAGGGGAATGACCTGACTCAGGCTGGCAGTGTCTGAACTGACTTCACGTGTGGCAAGTTCAAAGGGCATCAGAACCTTGCACAACGTTGAAATCATTCTCCACTGCACTTGAGACAGGTGCATTCCATCTCCTATATCGTGCTCAATTGTATAGGCTTGAATGGCCTTTTGCTGCTCCTCCAACCTCTGAAGCATATAGAGGGTTGAATTCCACCTCGTTACCACTTCTTGCTTCAGATGATGGCAGGGCAGGTTCAGTAGTTTTTGGTGGTGCTCCAGTCTTCTGTACGTGGTGCCTGTACGCCGAAAGTGTCCCGCAATTTTTCTGGCCACCGACAGCATCTCTTGCACGCCCCTGTCGTTTTTTAAAAAATTCTGCACCACCAAATTCAAGGTATGTGCAAAACATGGGACGTGCTGGAATTTGCCCATATTTAATGCACACACAATATTGCTGGCGTTGTCCGATGCCACAAATCCACAGGAGAGTCCAATTGGGGTAAGCCATTCCGCGATGATCTTCCTCAGTTGCCGTAAGAGGTTTTCAGCTGTGTGCGTATTCTGGAAAGCGGTGATACAAAGCGTAGCCTGCCTAGGAAAGAGTTGGCGTTTGCGAGATGCTGCTACTGGTGCCGCCGCTGCTGTTCTTGCGGCGGGAGTCCATACATCTACCCAGTGGGCTGTCACAGTCATATAGTCCTGACCCTGCCCTGCTCCACTTGTCCACATGTCCGTGGTTAAGTGGACATTGGGTACAACTGCATTTTTTAGGACACTGGTGAGTCTTTTTCTGACGTCCGTGTACATTCTCGGTATCGCCTGCCTAGAGAAGTGGAACCTAGATGGTATTTGGTAACGGGGGCACACTGCCTCAATAAATTGTCTAGTTCCCTGTGAACTAACGGCGGATACCGGACGCACGTCTAACACCAACATAGTTGTCAAGGACTCAGTTATCCGCTTTGCAGTAGGATGACTGCTGTGATATTTCATCTTCCTCGCAAAGGACTGTTGAACAGTCAATTGCTTACTGGAAGTAGTACAAGTGGGCTTACGACTTCCCCTCTGGGATGACCATCGACTCCCAGCGGCAACAACAGCAGCGCCAGCAGCAGTAGGCGTTACACGCAAGGATGCATCGGAGGAATCCCAGGCAGGAAAGGACTCGTCAGACTTGCCAGTGACATGGCCTGCAGGACTATTGGCATTCCTGGGGAAGGAGGAAATTGACACTGAGGGAGTTGGTGGGGTGGTTTGCGTGAGCTTGGTTACAAGAGGAAGGGATTTACTGGTCAGTGGACTGCTTCCGCTGTCACCCAAAGTTTTTGAACTTGTCACTGACTTATTATGAATGCGCTGCAGGTGACGTATAAGGGAGGATGTTCCGAGGTGGTTAACGTCCTTACCCCTACTTATTACAGCTTGACAAAGGGAACACACGGCTTGACACCTGTTGTCCGCATTTCTGGTGAAATACCTCCACACCGAAGAGCTGATTTTTTTGGTATTTTCACCTGGCATGTCAACGGCCATATTCCTCCCACGGACAACAGGTGTCTCCCCGGGTGCCTGACTTAAACAAACCACCTCACCATCAGAATCCTCCTGGTCAATTTCCTCCCCAGCGCCAGCAACACCCATATCCTCCTCATCCTGGTGTACTTCAACACTGACATCTTCAATCTGACTATCAGGAACTGGACTGCGGGTGCTCCTTCCAGCACTTGCAGGGGGCGTGCAAATAGTGGAAGGCGCATGCTCTTCACGTCCAGTGTTGGGAAGGTCAGGCATCGCAAACGACACAATTGGACTCTCCTTGTGGATTTGGGATTTCAAAGAACGCACAGTTCTTTGCGGTGCTTTTGCCAGCTTGAGTCTTTTCAGTTTTCTAGCGAGAGGCTGAGTGCTTCCATCCTCATGTGAAGCTGAACCACTAGCCATGAACATAGGCCAGGGCCTCAGCCGTTCCTTGCCACTCCGTGTGGTAAATGGCATATTGGCAAGTTTACGCTTCTCCTCCGACAATTTTATTTTAGGTTTTGGAGTCCTTTTTTTTCTGATATTTGGTGTTTTGGATTTGACATGCTCTGTACTATGACATTGGGCATCGGCCTTGGCAGACGACGTTGCTGGCATTTCATCGTCTCGGCCATGACTAGTGGCAGCAGCTTCAGCACGAGGTGGAAGTGGATCTTGATCTTTCCCTAATTTTGGAACCTCAACTTTTTTGTTCTCCATATTTTATAGGCAGAACTAAAAGGCACCTCAGGTAAACAATGGAGATGGATGGATTGGATAGTTTACTAGTATACAATTATGGACGGACTGCCACGGTTAGGTGGTATAAAAAAACCACGGTTAGGTGGTATATATTATAATAATAATACAATTATGGATGGACGGACTGCCTGCCGACTGCCGACACAGAGGTAGCCACAGCCGTGAACTACCGCACTGTACACTGGTTGATAAAGAGATAGTAGTATACTCGTAACAACTAGTATGACACTATGACGACGGTATAAAGAATGGAAAAAAAACCACGGTTAGGTGGTATATATTATAATAATAATACAATTATGGATGGACAGACTGCCTGCCGACTGCCGACACAGAGGTAGCCACAGCCGTGAACTACCGCACTGTACACTGGTTGATAAAGAGATAGTAGTATACTCGTAACAACTAGTATGACACTATGACGACGGTATAAAGAATGGAAAAAAAACCACGGTTAGGTGGTATATATTATAATAATAATACAATTATGGATGGACGGACTGCCTGCCGACTGCCGACACAGAGGTAGCCACAGCCGTGAACTACCGCACTGTACACTGGTTGATAAAGAGATAGTAGTATACTCGTAACAACTAGTATGACACTATGACGACGGTATAAAGAATGGAAAAAAAACCACGGTTAGGTGGTATATATTATAATAATAATACAATTATGGATGGACGGACTGCCTGCCGACTGCCGACACAGAGGTAGCCACAGCCGTGAACTACCGCACTGTACACTGGTTGATAAAGAGATAGTAGTATACTCGTAACAACTAGTATGACACTATGACGACGGTATAAAGAATGAAAAAAAAACCACGGTTAGGTGGTATATATTATAATAATAATACAATTATGGATGGACGGACTGCCTGCCGACTGCCGACACAGAGGTAGCCACAGCCGTGAACTACCGCACTGTACACTGGTTGATAAAGAGATAGTAGTATACTCGTAACAACTAGTATGACACTATGACGACGGTATAAAGAATGGAAAAAAAAACCACGGTTAGGTGGTATATATTATAATAATAATACAATTATGGATGGACGGACTGCCTGCCGACTGCCGACACAGAGGTAGCCACAGCCGTGAACTACCGCACTGTACACTGGTTGATAAAGAGATAGTAGTATACTCGTAACAACTAGTATGACACTATGACGACGGTATAAAGAATGGAAAAAAAACCACGGTTAGGTGGTATATATTATAATAATAATACAATTATGGATGGACGGACTGCCTGCCGACTGCCGACACAGAGGTAGCCACAGCCGTGAACTACCGCACTGTACACTGGTTGATAAAGAGATAGTAGTATACTCGTAACAACTAGTATGACACTATGACGACGGTATAAAGAATGGAAAAAAAACCACGGTTAGGTGGTATATATTATAATAATAATACAATTATGGATGGACGGACTGCCTGCCGACTGCCGACACAGAGGTAGCCACAGCCGTGAACTACCGCACTGTACACTGGTTGATAAAGAGATAGTAGTATACTCGTAACAACTAGTATGACACTATGACGACGGTATAAAGAATGGAAAAAAAACCACGGTTAGGTGGTATATATTATAATAATAATACAATTATGGATGGACGGACTGCCTGCCGACTGCCGACACAGAGGTAGCCACAGCCGTGAACTACCGCACTGTACACTGGTTGATAAAGAGATAGTAGTATACTCGTAACAACTAGTATGACACTATGACGACGGTATAAAGAATGGAAAAAAAACCACGGTTAGGTGGTATATATTATAATAATAATACAATTATGGATGGACGGACTGCCTGCCGACTGCCGACACAGAGGTAGCCACAGCCGTGAACTACCGCACTGTACACTGGTTGATAAAGAGATAGTAGTATACTCGTAACAACTAGTATGACACTATGACGGTATAAAGAAAGAAAAAAAAATACCACGGTTAGGTGGTATATATTGTAATACAATTATGGATGGACGGACTGCCTGCCGAGTTCCGACTGCCGACACAGAGGTAGCCACAGCCGTGAACTACCGCACTGTACTGTGTCTGCTGCTAATATAGACTGGTTGATAAAGAGATAGTATACAATACATACAACAATGAATATACTACTATACTGGTGGTCAGGCACTGTGGTCACCACTAGTCACACTGGCAGTGGCACTCCTGCAGCAAAAGTGTGCACTGTTTAATTTTAAATTAATATAATATTATGTACTCCTGGGGGCTCCTGCTATAACAACCTGCAGTGCTCCCCAGTCTCCCCCACAATTATTATAAGCTTTGCCTTTTATACATTGATGTGCAGCACACTGGGCTGAGCTGAGTGCACACAGACTGAGTCACACTGTGTGACTGGCTGCTGCTGTGTATCGTTTTTTTTCAGGCAGAGAACGGATATAGCAGAGAACGGATATATATTAAAATAAATAAAAGTTAACTAACAACAACTGCACTGGTCACTGTGGTAAACTCTGTCTGACTCTGCACAATCTCTCTCTCTCTTCTAATCTAATTTCTAATGGAGAGGACGCCAGCCACGTCCTCTCCCTATCAATCTCAATGCACGTGTGAAAATGGCGGCGACGCGCGGCTCCTTATATAGAATCCGAGTCTCGCGAGAATCCGACAGCGTCATGATGACGTTCGGGCGCGCTCGGGTTAACCGAGCAAGGCGGGAGGATCCGAGTCTGCTCGGACCCGTGAAAAAAACATGAAGTTCGTGCGGGTTCGGTTTCAGAGAAACCGAACCCGCTCATCTCTAGTCACCATTGCACACGTAAAGGACACCATTGCCATGCAGAGAACTGCCAGTAATGCTGTTATATTTCCCAAAAGGAGGGTGTCAGAGCAGAAGAGATTGACAGGTCACAGAGCTGTCAATCACGCACCATACTGCCCAAATGTTCTGTTTGGCAAGTTCTTCCAGAAGAAACTAGTGAAGGTAATTGAAAATGTAACTTATGTACTGTATTAATCAAACTATATACACTATGGGGGTAATTCCAAGTTGATCGCAGCAGGATTTTTGAGAGCAACTGGGCAAAACCATGTGCACTGCAGGGGAGGCAGATTTAACATGTGCAGAGAGAGTTAGATTTGGGTGTGGTGTGTTCAATCTGCAATCTAAATTGCAGTGTAAAAATAAAGCAGCCAGTATTTACCCTGCACAGAAACAATATAACCCACCCAAATATAACTCACTCTGCAAATGTTATATCTGCCTCCCCCCCCCTGCAGTGCACATGGTTTTGCCCAACTGCTAAAAAATTTCCTGCTGCGATCAACTCAGAATGAGGGCCTATATACAAAAACTTATATATTAAATTAAAGATCCAGGCAGGGCCCTCTTCCCTCATGTGCTTTTATATCTCTTACTTAAAGTATCTTCTTTTCAATATTCCTTCTGACGGCACCAAATACCTCGGTTTTCTGCCACCCTGATACTTATTTCTCTGTTGTCCGTTGTCGCAGCTACTGTTTGTTTATTTTCCCCTTTACTTGCCCTATATATTGTCTTCAACTCTAAGTCACTATTTTCCTGTTTCGCTCATTTGTTTATGTACTCTGTAATTGTGCGCTGCAGACCCCTTGTGGCGCCATATAAATAAAGAATAATAATAATAATAATAATAATAATCAGTGGACCTAGAACAACTGAATTTTATTTAACAGAAAAAAACAGCTAATTATAGCATTAACACACACACACACACACACACACACACACACACACACACACACACTTGTGAATTTTATATGATTTTATCAGAATTTTTTGACATTTGTAAAAAAAAAAAAAAAGTTGCGAGCGTGAAGGAAGTGGTTGTGTAATTCCATCTAATGAAAATTGTAATGTAGCAGGAGGTGTCTATAGGAGATAGATGCCTCCTGTTAGCATTAGCATGGTTACATGGTTACAGCTAAAGTTTACTCAACTGGCCATAGGATTTGGACACCGGGGTTCAGGAAGTCTGAGTATGGCTAAGCAGACCCTGGACCCGTCACACATTCAAAATTCTAATGCAGCTGGGAATCTGTAGGAGATAGACACCTCCTGTTTCCTTTAGTGAGGATCAGAGTGTTGCGTCAGAGGATGCAGCCTTGGAGCATCACTGCGATAATAGCAACCGATTATAATGCATCAGCCAGCCTAACTTATTTAAGACAACTTAAATCATATTTATGTGATTAAGTATATTTGGATAATCCTCTGAAAACTATAGTTTTTGGGTGCTATCTGCAAATAGTAACCATTCCCAGTATTTAAGAATTAGGGACTTCAGCAGAAATCTCCAATAACTGCTGCGGTCCCTATATTTCTAATAAAGATGAGCGGGTTCGGTTCGTTGAAATCCGAACCCCCCCGAACTTCACCTATTTTACACGGTTCCGAGGCAGCCTCGGATCTTCCCGCCTTGCTCGGTTAACCCGAGCGTGCCCGAACGTCATCATCCCGCTGTCATATTCTCGCGAGATTCGTATTGCATATAAAGAGCCGCGCGTCGCTGCCATTTTCACTCGTGCATTGGAGATGATAGCGAGAGGACGTGGCTGCGTTCTCTCAGTTTCTGTGTTCAGTGTGCTGCAAATATCTGTGCTCAGTGTGCTGCAAATATCTGTGCTCAGTGTGCTGCAAATATCTACGTTCTCTGCCTGAAAACGCTCCAAATCTGTGCTGCATTGTAGTATATAGTAGGAGGACAGTGCAGAATTTTGCTGACCACCAGTATATATATATATATCAGTACGGCACAGTAGTCCATTGATCTACCTCTGTGTCGTCAAGTATACTATCCATCCATACCTGTGCTGCATTGTAGTTATGTGCAGTATATAGTAGGAGGACAGTGCAGAATTTTGCTGACCACCAGTATATATATAGCAGTACGGTACAGTAGGCCATTGCTCTACCTCTGTGTTGTCAAGTATACTATCCATCCATACCTGTGCAGCATTGTAGTTGTGCGCAGTATATAGTAGGAGGACAGTGCAGAATTTTGCTGACCACCAGTATATATATTAGTGATGTGCATCGGACATTTTTCGGGTTTTGTGTTTTGGTTTTGGATTCGGATTCGCGGCCGTGTTTTGGATTCGGACGCGTTTTGGCAAAACCTCCCTGAAAATTTTTTGTCGGATTCGGGTGTGTTTTGGATTCGTTTTTTTTTTTCCAAAAAACCCTCAAAAACAGCTTAAATCATAGAATTTGGGGGTAATTTTGATCCCATAGTATCATCAACCTCAATAACCATAATTTACACTCATTTTCAGTCTATTCTGAACACCTCACACCTCACAATATTATTTTTAGTCCTAAAATTTGCACCGAGGTCGCTGGATGGCTAAGCTAAGCGACATAAGTGGCCGACACAAACACCTGGCCCATCTAGGAGTGGCACTGCAGTGTCAGGCAGCATGGCACTTCAAAAAAATAGTCCCCAAGCAGCACATGATGCAAAGAAAAAAAGAGGCGCACCAAGGTCGCTGTGTGACTAAGCTAAGCGACACAAGTGGCCGACACAAACACCTGGCCCATCTAGGAGTGGCACTGCAGTGTCAGGCAGGATGGCACTTCAAAAAAATAGTCCCCAAACAGCACATGATGCAAAGAAAAAAAGAAGCGCAATGAGGTAGCTGTGTGGCTAAGCTAAGCGAACCAAGTGGCTGACACAAACACCTGGCCCATCTAGGAGTGGCACTGCAGTGTCAGGCATGATGGCACTTCAAAAAAATAGTCCCCAAACAGCACATGATGCAAAGAAAAAAAGAGGCGCACCAAGGTCGCTGTGTGACTAAGCTAAGCGACACAAGTGGCCGACACAAACACCTGGCCCATCTAGGAGTGGCACTGCAGTGTCAGACAGGATGGCACTTCAAAAAAATAGTCCCCAAACAGCACATGATGCAAAGAAAAAAGAGGTGCACCAAGGTCGCTGTGTGACTAAGCTAAGCGACACAAGTGGCCGACACATAGGAGTGGCACTGCAGTTTTCTAGCGAGAGGACTTCACCCTTTTTACACGGGTCCGAGGCATACTCGGATTCTCCCGTATGGCTCGGTTAACCCGAGCGCGCCCGAGCGTCATCATCCCGCTGTCGGATTCTCGTGAGATTCGGATTCTATATAAGCAGCTGCGCGTCGCCACCATTTTCACTCGTGCACTGGAAATGCTAGGGAGAGGACGTGGCTGGCGTCCTCTCCGTGTATTGTTGATGCAAATATTTGTGCTTGCTTTACTTATTGCTTAATTGTGGGGACTGGGGAGCAGCTGTATATTAATATAGGAGGAGTACAGTGCAGAGTTTTGCTGATCAGTGGCCACCAGTTTTATCCGTTCTCTGCCTGAAAAAAACGCTCCTTATCTGTGCTCAGTGTGCTGCATATATCTGTGCTCACACTGCTTAATTGTGGGGACTGGGGAGCAGCTGTATTATATAGCAGGAGTACAGTGCAGAGTTTTGCTGACAGTGACCACCAGTATACGTTGTCTGTCTGAAAAACACTCCATATCTGTGCTCAGTGTGCTGCTTTATTGTGGGGACTGGGGACCACCAGTATAATATTATATAGGAGGAGTACAGTGCAGATTTTGCTGACCAGTGACCACTAGAGATGAGCGCCTGAAATTTTTCGGGTTTTGTGTTTTGGTTTTGGGTTCGGTTCCGCGGCCGTGTTTTGGGTTCGAACGCGTTTTGGCAAAACCTCACCGAATTATTTTTGTCGGATTCGGGTGTGTTTTGGATTCGGGTGTTTTTTTCCAAAAACACTAAAAAACAGCTTAAATCATAGAATTTGGGGGTCATTTTGATCCCAAAGTATTATTAACCTCAAAAACCATAATTTACACTCATTTTCAGTCTATTCTGAATACCTCACACCTCACAATATTATTTTTAGTCCTAAAATTTGCACCGAGGTCGCTGTGTGAGTAAGATAAGCGACCCTAGTGGCCGACACAAACACCGGGCCCATCTAGGAGTGGCACTGCAGTGTCACGCAGGATGTCCCTTCCAAAAAACCCTCCCCAAACAGCACATGACGCAAAGAAAAAAAGAGGCGCAATGAGGTAGCTGACTGTGTGAGTAAGATTAGCGACCCTAGTGGCCGACACAAACACCGGGCACATCTAGGAGTGGCACTGCAGTGTCACGCAGGATGTCCCTTCCAAAAAACCCTCCCCAAACAGCACATGACGCAAAGAAAAAAAGAGGCGCAATGAGGTAGCTGTGTGAGTAAGATTAGCGACCCTAGTGGCCGACACAAACACCGGGCACATCTAGGAGTGGCACTGCAGTGTCACGCAGGATGTCCCTTCCAAAAAACCCTCCCCAAACAGCACATGACGCAAAGAAAAAAAGAGGCGCAATGAGGTAGCTGTGTGAGTAAGATTAGCGACCCTAGTGGCCGACACAAACACCGGGCCCATCTAGGAGTTGCACTGCAGTGTCACGCAGGATGTCCCTTCCAAAAAACCCTCCCCAATCAGCACATGATGCAAAGAAAAAGAAAAGAAAAAAGAGGTGCAAGATGGAATTATCCTTGGGCCCTCCCACCCACCCTTATGTTGTATAAACAAAACAGGACATGCACACTTTAACCAACCCATCATTTCAGTGACAGGGTCTGCCACACGACTGTGACTGATATGACGGGTTGGTTTGGACCCCCCCCAAAAAAGAAGCAATTAATCTCTCCTTGCACAAACTGGCTCTACAGAGGCAAGATGTCCACCTCATCTTCACCCTCCGATATATCACCGTGTACATCCCCCTCCTCACAGATTATCAATTCGTCCCCACTGGAATCCACCATCTCAGCTCCCTGTGTACTTTGTGGAGGCAATTGCTGCTGGTCAATGTCTCCGCGGAGGAATTGATTATAATTCATTTTAATGAACATCATCTTCTCCACATTTTCTGGATGTAACCTCGTACGCCGATTGCTGACAAGGTGAGCGGCGGCACTAAACACTCTTTCGGAGTACACACTTGTGGGAGGGCAACTTAGGTAGAATAAAGCCAGTTTGTGCAAGGGCCTCCAAATTGCCTCTTTTTCCTGCCAGTATAAGTACGGACTGTGTGACGTGCCTACTTGGATGCGGTCACTCATATAATCCTCCACCATTCTATCAATGTTGAGAGAATCATATGCAGTGACTAGAGATGAGCGGGTTCGGTTCCTCGGAATCCGAACCCGCCCGAACTTCATGTTTTTTTTCACGGGTCCGAGCGACTCGGATCTTCCCGCCTTGCTCGGTTAACCCGAGCGCGCCCGAACGTCATCATGACGCTGTCGGATTCTCGCGAGGCTCGGATTCTATCGCGAGACTCGGATTCTATATAAGGAGCCGCGCGTCGCCGCCATTTTCACTCGTGCATTGAGATTGATAGGGAGAGGACGTGTCTGGCGTCCTCTCCATTAGAATAGAGATAGATTAGATAGAGAGAGAGAGATTGTGCAGAGTCGCAGACAGAGTTAGTTTACCACAGTCAGTGACCAGTGCAGTTGCTAGTTAACTTTTATTTAATATAATATATCCGTTCACTTCTCTCTGCTATATCCGTTCTCTGCCTGAAAAAAAAAACGATACACAGCACAGTCAGTCACACAGTGTGACTCAGTCTGTGTGCACTCAGCTCAGCCCAGTGTGCTGCACAGTCATCAATGTATAAATTAAAAGCTTATAATTAATTGTGGGGGAGACTGGGGAGCACTGCAGGTTGTTAGCAGGAGCCAGGAGTACAATTATATTAATTAACAGTGCACACTTTTGCTGCAGGAGTGGTGACCAGTGCCTGACCACCAGTATAGTATTGTTGTATACTACTAATATCTCTTTAAATATCAACCAGTCTATATTAGCAGCAGACACAGTACAGTGCGGTAGTTCACGGCTGTGGCTACCTCTGTGTCGGCACACGGCAGGCAGTCCGTCCGACCAGAATTGTATTATTTATTATTATATACCTACCACCTAACCGTGGTTTTTTTTTTCATTCTTTATACCGTCATAGTGTCATCCTAATTGTTACGAGTATACTACTATCTCTTTATCAACCAGTGTACAGTGCGGTAGTTCACGGCTGTGGCTACCTCTGTGTCGGCACACGGCAGGCAGTCTGTCCGACCAGAATTGTATTATTTATTATTATATACCTACCACCTAACCGTGGTTTTTTTTTCATTCTTTATACCGTCATAGTGTCATCCTAATTGTTACGAGTATACTACTATCTCTTTATCAACCAGTGTACAGTGCGGTAGTTCACGGCTGTGGCTACCTCTGTGTCGGCACACGGCAGGCAGTCCGTCCGACCAGAATTGTATTATTTATTATTATATACCTACCACCTAACCGTGGTTTTTTTTTTCATTCTTTATACCGTCATAGTGTCATCCTAATTGTTACGAGTATACTACTATCTCTTTATCAACCAGTGTACAGTGCGGTAGTTCACGGCTGTGGCTACCTCTGTGTCGGCACACGGCAGGCAGTCCGTCCGACCAGAATTGTATTATTTATTATTATATACCTACCACCTAACCGTGGTTTTTTTTTTTCATTCTTTATACCGTCATAGTGTCATCCTAATTGTTACGAGTATACTACTATCTCTTTATCAACCAGTGTACAGTGCGGTAGTTCACGGCTGTGGCTACCTCTGTGTCGGCACACGGCAGGCAGTCCGTCCGACCAGAATTGTATTATTTATTATTATATACCTACCACCTAACCGTGGTTTTTTTTTCATTCTTTATACCGTCATAGTGTCATCCTAATTGTTACGAGTATACTACTATCTCTTTATCAACCAGTGTACAGTGCGGTAGTTCACGGCTGTGGCTACCTCTGTGTCGGCACACGGCAGGCAGTCCGTCCGACCAGAATTGTATTATTTATTATTATATACCTACCACCTAACCGTGGTTTTTTTTTCATTCTTTATACCGTCATAGTGTCATCCTAATTGTTACGAGTATACTACTATCTCTTTATCAACCAGTGTACAGTGCGGTAGTTCACGGCTGTGGCTACCTCTGTGTCGGCACACGGCAGGCAGTCCGTCCGACCAGAATTGTATTATTTATTATTATATACCTACCACCTAACCGTGGTTTTTTTTTCATTCTTTATACCGTCATAGTGTCATCCTAATTGTTACGAGTATACTACTATCTCTTTATCAACCAGTGTACAGTGCGGTAGTTCACGGCTGTGGCTACCTCTGTGTCGGCACACGGCAGGCAGTCCGTCCGACCAGAATTGTATTATTTATTATTATATACCTACCACCTAACCGTGGTTTTTTTTTTCATTCTTTATACCGTCATAGTGTCATCCTAATTGTTACGAGTATACTACTATCTCTTTATCAACCAGTGTACAGTGCGGTAGTTCACGGCTGTGGCTACCTCTGTGTCGGCACACGGCAGGCAGTCCGTCCGACCAGAATTGTATTATTTATTATTATATACCTACCACCTAACCGTGGTTTTTTTTTCATTCTTTATACCGTCATAGTGTCATCCTAATTGTTACGAGTATACTACTATCTCTTTATCAACCAGTGTACAGTGCGGTAGTTCACGGCTGTGGCTACCTCTGTGTCGGCACACGGCAGGCAGTCCGTCCGACCAGAATTGTATTATTTATTATTATATACCTACCACCTAACCGTGGTTTTTTTTTCATTCTTTATACCGTCATAGTGTCATCCTAATTGTTACGAGTATACTACTATCTCTTTATCAACCAGTGTACAGTGCGGTAGTTCACGGCTGTGGCTACCTCTGTGTCGGCAGTCGGCAGGCAGTCCGTCCATCCATAATTGTATTATTATTATAATATATACCACCTAACCGTGGTTTTTTTATACCACCTAACCGTGGCAGTCCGTCCATAATTGTATACTAGTATCCAATCCATCCATCTCCATTGTTTACCTGAGGTGCCTTTTAGTTCTGCCTATAAAATATGGAGAACAAAAAAGTTGAGGTTCCAAAATTAGGGAAAGATCAAGATCCACTTCCACCTCGTGCTGAAGCTGCTGCCACTAGTCATGGCCGAGACGATGAAATGCCAGCAACGTCGTCTGCCAAGGCCGATGCCCAATGTCATAGTACAGAGCATGTCAAATCCAAAACACCAAATATCAGAAAAAAAAGGACTCCAAAACCTAAAATAAAATTGTCGGAGGAGAAGCGTAAACTTGCCAATATGCCATTTACCACACGGAGTGGCAAGGAACGGCTGAGGCCCTGGCCTATGTTCATGGCTAGTGGTTCAGCTTCACATGAGGATGGAAGCACTCAGCCTCTCGCTAGAAAACTGAAAAGACTCAAGCTGGCAAAAGCACCGCAAAGAACTGTGCGTTCTTTGAAATCCCAAATCCACAAGGAGAGTCCAATTGTGTCGTTTGTGATGCCTGACCTTCCCAACACTGGACGTGAAGAGCATGCGCCTTCCACTATTTGCATGCCCCCTGCAAGTGCTGGAAGGAGCACCCGCAGTCCAGTTCCTGATAGTCAGATTGAAGATGTCAGTGTTGAAGTACACCAGGATGAGGAGGATATGGGTGTTGCTGGCGCTGGGGAGGAAATTGACCAGGAGGATTCTGATGGTGAGGTGGTTTGTTTAAGTCAGGCACCCGGGGAGACACCTGTTGTCCGTGGGAGGAATATGGCCGTTGACATGCCAGGTGAAAATACCAAAAAAATCAGCTCTTCGGTGTGGAGGTATTTCACCACAAATGCGGACAACAGGTGTCAAGCCGTGTGTTCCCTTTGTCAAGCTGTAATAAGTAGGGGTAAGGACGTTAACCACCTCGGAACATCCTCCCTTATACGTCACCTGCAGCGCATTCATAATAAGTCAGTGACAAGTTCAAAAACTTTGGGTGACAGCGGAAGCAGTCCACTGACCAGTAAATCCCTTCCTCTTGTAACCAAGCTCACGCAAACCACCCCACCAACTCCCTCAGTGTCAATTTCCTCCTTCCCCAGGAATGCCAATAGTCCTGCAGGCCATGTCACTGGCAAGTCTGACGAGTCCTCTCCTGCCTGGGATTCCTCCGATGCATCCTTGCGTGTAACGCCTACTGCTGCTGGCGCTGCTGTTGTTGCCGCTGGGAGTCGATGGTCATCCCAGAGGGGAAGTCGTAAGCCCACTTGTACTACTTCCAGTAAGCAATTGACTGTTCAACAGTCCTTTGCGAGGAAGATGAAATATCACAGCAGTCATCCTACTGCAAAGCGGATAACTGAGGCCTTGGCATCCTGGGTGGTGAGAAACGTGGTTCCGGTATCCATCATTACTGCAGAGCCAACTAGAGACTTGTTGGAGGTACTGTGTCCCCGGTACCAAATACCATCTAGGTTCCATTTCTCTAGGCAGGCGATACCGAAAATGTACACAGACCTCAGAAAAAGAGTCACCAGTGTCCTAAAAAATGCAGCTGTACCCAATGTCCACTTAACCACGGACATGTGGACAAGTGGAGCAGGGCAGGGTCAGGACTATATGACTGTGACAGCCCACTGGGTAGATGTATGGACTCCCGCCGCAAGAACAGCAGCGGCGGCACCAGTAGCAGCATCTCGCAAACGCCAACTCTTTCCTAGGCAGGCTACGCTTTGTATCACCGCTTTCCAGAATACGCACACAGCTGAAAACCTCTTACGGCAACTGAGGAAGATCATCGCGGAATGGCTTACCCCAATTGGACTCTCCTGTGGATTTGTGGCATCGGACAACGCCAGCAATATTGTGTGTGCATTAAATCTGGGCCAATTCCAGCACGTCCCATGTTTTGCACATACCTTGAATTTGGTGGTGCAGAATTTTTTAAAAAACGACAGGGCCGTGCAAGAGATGCTGTCGGTGGCCAGAAGAATTGCGGGACACTTTCGGCGTACAGGCACCACATACAGAAAACTGGAGCACCACCAAAAACTACTGAACCTGCCCTGCCATCATCTGAAGCAAGAAGTGGTAACGAGGTGGAATTCAACCCTCTATATGCTTCAGAGGTTGGAGGAGCAGCAAAAGGCCATTCAAGCCTATACAATTGAGCACGATATAGTAGGTGGAATGCACCTGTCTCAAGTGCAGTGGAGAATGATTTCAACGCTGTGCAAGGTTCTGATGCCCTTTGAACTTGCCACACGTGAAGTCAGTTCAGACACTGCCAGCCTGAGTCAGGTCATTCCCCTCATCAGGCTTTTGCAGAAGAAGCTGGAGGCATTGAAGGAGGAGCTAACACGGAGCGATTCCGCTAGGCATGTGGGACTTGTGGATGCAGCCCTTAATTCGCTTAACAAGGATTCACGGGTGGTCAATCTGTTGAAATCAGAGCACTACATTTTGGCCACCGTGCTCGATCCTAGATTTAAAGCCTACCTTGGATCTCTCTTTCCGGCAGACACAGGTCTGCTGGGGTTGAAAGACCTGCTGGTGACAAAATTGTCAAGTCAAGCGGAACGCGACCTGTCAACATCTCCTCCTTCACATTCTCCCGCAACTGGGGGTGCGAGGAAAAGGCTCAGAATTCCGAGCCCACCCGCTGGCGGTGATGCAGGGCAGTCTGGAGCGACTGCTGATGCTGACATCTGGTCCGGACTGAAGGACCTGACAACGATTACGGACATGTCGTCTACTGTCACTGCATATGATTCTCTCAACATTGATAGAATGGTGGAGGATTATATGAGTGACCGCATCCAAGTAGGCACGTCACACAGTCCGTACTTATACTGGCAGGAAAAAGAGGCAATTTGGAGGCCCTTGCACAAACTGGCTTTATTCTACCTAAGTTGCCCTCCCACAAGTGTGTACTCCGAAAGAGTGTTTAGTGCCGCCGCTCACCTTGTCAGCAATCGGCGTACGAGGTTACATCCAGAAAATGTGGAGAAGATGATGTTCATTAAAATGAATTATAATCAATTCCTCCGCGGAGACATTGACCAGCAGCAATTGCCTCCACAAAGTACACAGGGAGCTGAGATGGTGGATTCCAGTGGGGACGAATTGATAATCTGTGAGGAGGGGGATGTACACGGTGATATATCGGAGGGTGAAGATGAGGTGGACATCTTGCCTCTGTAGAGCCAGTTTGTGCAAGGAGAGATTAATTGCTTCTTTTTTGGGGGGGGTCCAAACCAACCCGTCATATCAGTCACAGTCGTGTGGCAGACCCTGTCACTGAAATGATGGGTTGGTTAAAGTGTGCATGTCCTGTTTTGTTTATACAACATAAGGGTGGGTGGGAGGGCCCAAGGATAATTCCATCTTGCACCTCTTTTTTCTTTTCTTTTTCTTTGCATCATGTGCTGATTGGGGTGGGTTTTTTGGAAGGGACACCCTGCGTGACACTGCAGTGCCACTCCTAGATGGGCCCGGTGTTTGTGTCGGCCACTAGGGTCGCTAATCTTACTCACACAGCTACCTCATTGCGCCTCTTTTTTTCTTTGCGTCATGTGCTGTTTGGGGAGGGTTTTTTGGAAGGGACATCCTGCGTGACACTGCAGTGCCACTCCTAGATGTGCCCGGTGTTTGTGTCGGCCACTAGGGTCGCTAATCTTACTCACACAGTCAGCTACCTCATTGCGCCTCTTTTTTTCTTTGCGTCATGTGCTGTTTGGGGAGGGTTTTTTGGAAGGGCCATCCTGCGTGACACTGCAGTGCCACTCCTAGATGGGCCCGGTGTTTGTGTCGGCCACTAGGGTCGCTAATCTTACTCACACAGCTACCTCATTGCGCCTCTTTTTTTCTTTGCGTCATGTGCTGTTTGGGGAGGGTTTTTTGGAAGGGACATCCTGCGTGACACTGCAGTGCCACTCCTAGATGGGCCCGGTGTTTGTGTCGGCCACTAGGGTCGCTTATCTTACTCACACAGCGACCTCGGTGCAAATTTTAGGACTAAAAATAATATTGTGAGGTGTGAGGTATTCAGAATAGACTGAAAATGAGTGTAAATTATGGTTTTTGAGGTTAATAATACTTTGGGATCAAAATGACCCCCAAATTCTATGATTTAAGCTGTTTTTTAGTGTTTTTTGAAAAAAACACCCGAATCCAAAACACACCCGAATCCGACAAAAAAAATTCGGTGAGGTTTTGCCAAAACGCGTTCGAACCCAAAACACGGCCGCGGAACCGAACCCAAAACCAAAACACAAAACCCGAAAAATTTCAGGCGCTCATCTCTAGCAGTGACAGTAGACGACATGTCCGTAATCGTTGTCAGGTCCTTCAGTCCGGACCAGATGTCAGCATCAGCAGTCGCTCCAGACTGCCCTGCATCACCGCCAGCGGGTGGGCTCGGAATTCTGAGCCTTTTCCTCGCACCCCCAGTTGCGGGAGAATGTGAAGGAGGAGATGTTGACAGGTCGCGTTCCGCTTGACTTGACAATTTTGTCACCAGCAGGTCTTTCAACCCCAGCAGACCTGTGTCTGCCGGAAAGAGAGATCCAAGGTAGGCTTTAAATCTAGGATCGAGCACGGTGGCCAAAATGTAGTGCTCTGATTTCAACAGATTGACCACCCGTGAATCCTTGTTAAGCGAATTAAGGGCTGCATCCACAAGTCCCACATGCCTAGCGGAATCGCTCCGTGTTAGCTCCTCCTTCAATGCCTCCAGCTTCTTCTGCAAAAGCCTGATGAGGGGAATGACCTGACTCAGGCTGGCAGTGTCTGAACTGACTTCACGTGTGGCAAGTTCAAAGGGCATCAGAACCTTGCACAACGTTGAAATCATTCTCCACTGCACTTGAGACAGGTGCATTCCACCTACTATATCGTGCTCAATTGTATAGGCTTGAATGGCCTTTTGCTGCTCCTCCAACCTCTGAAGCATATAGAGGGTTGAATTCCACCTCGTTACCACTTCTTGCTTCAGATGATGGCAGGGCAGGTTCAGTAGTTTTTGGTGGTGCTCCAGTTTTCTGTACGTGGTGCCTGTACGCCGAAAGTGTCCCGCAATTCTTCTGGCCACCGACAGCATCTCTTGCACGCCCCTGTCGTTTTTTAAAAAATTCTGCACCACCAAATTCAAGGTATGTGCAAAACATGGGACGTGCTGGAATTGGCCCAGATTTAATGCACACACAATATTGCTGGCGTTGTCCGATGCCACAAATCCACAGGAGAGTCCAATTGGGGTAAGCCATTCCGCGATGATCTTCCTCAGTTGCCGTAAGAGGTTTTCAGCTGTGTGCGTATTCTGGAAAGCGGTGATACAAAGCGTAGCCTGCCTAGGAAAGAGTTGGCGTTTGCGAGATGCTGCTACTGGTGCCGCCGCTGCTGTTCTTGCGGCGGGAGTCCATACATCTACCCAGTGGGCTGTCACAGTCATATAGTCCTGACCCTGCCCTGCTCCACTTGTCCACATGTCCGTGGTTAAGTGGACATTGGGTACAGCTGCATTTTTTAGGACACTGGTGACTCTTTTTCTGAGGTCTGTGTACATTTTCGGTATCGCCTGCCTAGAGAAATGGAACCTAGATGGTATTTGGTACCGGGGACACAGTACCTCCAACAAGTCTCTAGTTGGCTCTGCAGTAATGATGGATACCGGAACCACGTTTCTCACCACCCAGGATGCCAAGGCCTCAGTTATCCGCTTTGCAGTAGGATGACTGCTGTGATATTTCATCTTCCTCGCAAAGGACTGTTGAACAGTCAATTGCTTACTGGAAGTAGTACAAGTGGGCTTACGACTTCCCCTCTGGGATGACCATCGACTCCCAGCGGCAACAACAGCAGCGCCAGCAGCAGTAGGCGTTACACGCAAGGATGCATCGGAGGAATCCCAGGCAGGAGAGGACTCGTCAGACTTGCCAGTGACATGGCCTGCAGGACTATTGGCATTCCTGGGGAAGGAGGAAATTGACACTGAGGGAGTTGGTGGGGTGGTTTGCGTGAGCTTGGTTACAAGAGGAAGGGATTTACTGGTCAGTGGACTGCTTCCGCTGTCACCCAAAGTTTTTGAACTTGTCACTGACTTATTATGAATGCGCTGCAGGTGACGTATAAGGGAGGATGTTCCGAGGTGGTTAACGTCCTTACCCCTACTTATTACAGCTTGACAAAGGGAACACACGGCTTGACACCTGTTGTCCGCATTTCTGGTGAAATACCTCCACACCGAAGAGCTGATTTTTTTGGTATTTTCACCTGGCAGGTCAACGGCCATATTCCTCCCACGGACAACAGGTGTCTCCCCGGGTGCCTGACTTAAACAAACCACCTCACCATCAGAATCCTCCTGGTCAATTTCCTCCCCAGCGCCAGCAACACCCATATCCTCCTCATCCTGGTGTACTTCAACACTGACATCTTCAATCTGACTATCAGGAACTGGACTGCGGGTGCTCCTTCCAGCACTTGCAGGGGGCGTGCAAATGGTGGAAGGCGCATGCTCTTCACGTCCAGTGTTGGGAAGGTCAGGCATCGCAACCGACACAATTGGACTCTCCTTGTGGATTTGGGATTTCAAAGAACGCACAGTTCTTTGCTTTGCTTTTGCCAGCTTGAGTCTTTTCAGTTTTCTAGCGAGAGGCTGAGTGCTTCCATCCTCATGTGAAGCTGAACCACTAGCCATGAACATAGGCCAGGGCCTCAGCCGTTCCTTGCCACTCCGTGTGGTAAATGGCATATTGGCAAGTTTACGCTTCTCCTCCGACAATTTTATTTTAGGTTTTGGAGTCCTTTTTTTTCTGATATTTGGTGTTTTGGATTTGACATGCTCTGTACTATGACATTGGGCATCGGCCTTGGCAGACGACGTTGCTGGCATTTCATCGTCTCGGCCATGACTAGTGGCAGCAGCTTCAGCACGAGGTGGAAGTGGATCTTGATCTTTCCCTAATTTTGGAACCTCAACTTTTTTGTTCTCCATATTTTATAGGCAGAACTAAAAGGCACCTCAGGTAAACAATGGAGATGGATGGATTGGATACTAGTATACAATTATGGACGGACTGCCACGGTTAGGTGGTATAAAAAAACCACGGTTAGGTGGTATATAATACAATTATGGATGGACGGACTGCCTGCCGAGTGCCGACACAGAGGTAGCCACAGCCGTGAACTACCGCACTGTACACTGGTTGATAAAGAGATAGTAGTATACTCGTAACAACTAGTATGACGACGGTATAAAGAATGAAAAAAAAACCACGGTTAGGTGGTATATATTATAATACAATTATGGTTGGACGGACTGCCTGCCGAGTGCCGACACAGAGGTAGCCACAGCCGTGAACTACCGCACTGTACACTGGTTGATAAAGAGATAGTAGTATACTCGTAACAACTAGTATGACGACGGTATAAAGAATGAAAAAAAAACCACGGTTAGGTGGTATATATTATAATACAATTATGGTTGGACGGACTGCCTGCCGAGTGCCGACACAGAGGTAGCCACAGCCGTGAACTACCGCACTGTACACTGGTTGATAAAGAGATAGTAGTATACTCGTAACAACTAGTATGACGACGGTATAAAGAATGAAAAAAAAACCACGGTTAGGTGGTATATATTATAATACAATTATGGATGGACGGACTGCCTGCCGAGTGCCGACACAGAGGTAGCCACAGCCGTGAACTACCGCACTGTACACTGGTTGATAAAGAGATAGTAGTATACTCGTAACAACTAGTATGACGACGGTATAAAGAATGAAAAAAAAACCACGGTTAGGTGGTATATAATACAATTATGGTTGGACGGACTGCCTGCCGAGTGCCGACACAGAGGTAGCCACAGCCGTGAACTACCGCACTGTACACTGGTTGATAAAGAGATAGTAGTATACTCGTAACAACTAGTATGACGACGGTATAAAGAATGAAAAAAAAACCACGGTTAGGTGGTATATATTATAATACAATTATGGATGGACGGACTGCCTGCCGAGTGCCGACACAGAGGTAGCCACAGCCGTGAACTACCGCACTGTACACTGGTTGATAAAGAGATAGTAGTATACTCGTAACAACTAGTATGACGACGGTATAAAGAATGAAAAAAAAACCACGGTTAGGTGGTATATAATACAATTATGGTTGGACGGACTGCCTGCCGAGTGCCGACACAGAGGTAGCCACAGCCGTGAACTACCGCACTGTACACTGGTTGATAAAGAGATAGTAGTATACTCGTAACAACTAGTATGACGACGGTATAAAGAATGAAAAAAAAACCACGGTTAGGTGGTATATATTATAATACAATTATGGATGGACGGACTGCCTGCCGAGTGCCGACACAGAGGTAGCCACAGCCGTGAACTACCGCACTGTACTGTGTCTGCTGCTAATATAGACTGGTTGATAAAGAGATAGTATACAATACTACTAATATACTGGTGGTCAGGCACTGGTCACCACTAGTCACACTGGCAGTGGCACTCCTGCAGCAAAAGTGTGCACTGTTTAATTTTAATATAATATTATTTATCATGTACTCCTGGCTCCTGCTATAACAACCTGCAGTGCTCCCCAGTCTCCCCCACAATTATAAGCTTTATATACAATACATTGATGTGCAGCACACTGGGCTGAGCAGTGCACACAGACTGAGTCACTGTGTGACTGTGTATCGTTTTTTTCAGGCAGAGAACGGATATATTAAATAAAACAAACAACTGCACTGTCTCTGGTGGTCACTGGTCACTGTGGTCGTATGTCACTAAACTCTGTCTGCACTCTCTTCTAATCTACAGTATCACAGCAATCTCTCTCTCTCTCTCTCTTCTAAATCTAATCTAAATGGAGAGGACGCCAGCCACGTCCTCTCCCTATCAATCTCAATGCACGTGTGAAAATGGCGGCGACGCGCGGCTCCTTATATAGAATCCGAGTCTCGCGAGAATCCGACAGCGTCATGATGACGTTCGGGCGCGCTCGGGTTAACCGAGCAAGGCGGGAAGATCCGAGTCGCTCGGACCCGTGAAAAAAAAAGTGAAGTTCGTGCGGGTTCGGATTCAAAGAAACCGAACCCGCTCATCTCTAGTGACCACCAGTATACGTTGTCTGCTTGAAAAACACTCACATATCTGTGCTGCATTGTAGACAGTATATAGTAGGAGTACAGTGCATAATTTTGCTGACCACTAGTATATAATATATAGGAGTCCGGTACAGAAGGCCACTGCTGTACCTACCTCTGTGTCGTCAAGTATACTATCCATCCATACCTGTGGTGCATTTCAGTTTTGCACAGTTTGCTGACCACCAGTATATAATATATAGCATTTTGGTACAGTAGGCAACTGCTGTACTTACCTCTGTGTCGTCAAGTATACTATCCATCTACATTCTATACCTGTGGTGCATTTTAGTTTTGCAGTTTGCTGACACAGTGACCACCAGTATATATAGCAGTACGGTACGGAAGGCCACTGCTGTACCTACCTCTGTGTCGTCAAGTATACTATCCATCTACATTCTATACCTGCGGTGCATTTTAGTTTTGCAGTTTGCTGACGCAGTGACCACCAGCATATATAGCAGTACGGTACGGAAAGCCACTGCTGTACCTACCTCTGTGTCGTCAAGTTTACTATCCATCTACATTCTATACCTGTGGTGCATTTTAGTTTTGCAATTTGCTGACACAGTGACCACCAGTATATATAGCAGTACGGTACGGAAGGCCACTGCTGTACCTACCTCTGTGTCGTCAAGTATACTATCCATCTAGATTCTATACCTGTGGTGCATTTCAGTTGTGCAGTTTGCTGACACAGTGACCACCAGTATATATAGCAGTATGGTACGGAAGGCCACTGCTGTACCTACCTCTGTGTCGTCAAGTATACTATCCATCTACATTCTATACCTGTGGTGCATTTTAGTTTTGCAGTTTGCTGACACAGTGACCACCAGTATATATAGCAGTACGGTACGGAAGGCCACTGCTGTACCTACCTTTGTGTCATGAAGTATACTATCCATCTACATTCTATACCTGTGGTGCATTTTAGTTTTGCAGTTTGCTGACACGGTGACCAAAAGTATATATAGCAGTACGGTACAGAAGGCCACTGCTGTACCTACCTCTGTGTCATCAAGTATACTATCCATCTAGATTCTATACCTCTGGTGCATTTCAGTTGTGCAGTTTGCTGACACAGTGACCACCAGTATATATAGCAGTACGGTACGGAAGGCCACTGCTGTACCTACCTCTGTGTCGACAAGTATTCTATACATCTACATTCTATACCTGTGGTGCATTTTAGTTTTGCATTTTGCTGACACAGTGACCACCAGTATATATAGCAGTACGGTACGGAAGGCCACTGCTCTACCTACCTCTGTGTCGTCAAGTATACTATCCATCTAGATTCTATACCTGTGGTGCATTTTAGTTTTGCAGTTTGCTGACAGTGACCACCAGTATATATAGCAGTACGGTACGGAAGGCCATTGCTCTACCTACCTCTGTGTCGTCAAGTATACTAACCATCCATACCTGTGGTGCATTTCAGTTGTGCGCAGTATATATAGTAGTAGGCCATTGCTATTGATATATTACTGGCATATAATTCCACACATTAAAAAATGGAGAACAAAAATGTGGAGTGTAAAATAGAGAAAGATCAAGATCCACTTCCACCTCGTGCTGAAGCTGCTGCCACTAGTCATGGCCGAGACAATGAAATGCCATCAACGTCGTCAAGGCCGATGCCCAATGTCAAAGTAGAGAGCATGTAAAATCCAAAAAACAAAAGTTCAGAAAAATGACCCAAAAATCAAAATTAAAAGCATATGATGAGAAGCGTAAACATGCCAATATGCCATTTACGACACGGAGTGGCAAGGAACGGCTGAGGCCCTGGCCTATGTTCATGGCTAGTGGTTCAGCTTCACATGAGGATGGTAGCACTCATCCTCCCGCTAGAAAAATGAAAAGACTTAAGCTGGCAAAAGCACAGCAAAGAACTGTACGTTCTTCTAAATCACAAATCCCCAAGGAGAGTCCAATTGTGTCGGTTGCGATGCCTGACCTTCCCAACACTGGACGGGAAGAGGTGGCGACTTCCACCATTTGCACGCCCCCTGCAAGTGCTGGAAGGAGCACCCGCAGTCCAGTTCCTGATAGTCAAATTGAAGATGTCACTGTTGAAGTACACCAGGATGAGGATATGGGTGTTGCAGGCGCTGAGGAGGAAATTGACAAGGAGGATTCTGATGGTGAGGTGGTTTGTTTAAGTCAGGCACCCAGGGAGACACCTGTTGTCCGTGGGACAAATATGGCCATTGACATGCCTAGTCAAATTACAAAAAAATATCACCTCTTCGGTGTGGAATTAATTTAACAGAAATGCGGACAACAGGTGTCAAGCCGTATGTTGCCTTTGTCAAGCTGTAAAAGTAGGGGTAAGGACGTTAACCACCTAGGAACATCCTGCCTTATACGTCACCTGGAGCGTATTCATCAAAAGACATTGACAACTTCAAAAACTTTGGGTGACAGCGGAAGCAGTCCACTGACCACTAAATCCCTTCCTCTTGTAACCAAGCTCCTGCAAACCACACCACCAACTACCTTAGTGTCAATTTCCTCCTTAGACAGGAACGCCAATAGTCCTGCAGGCCATGTCACTGGCAAGTCTGACGAGTCCTCTCCTGCCTGAGATTCCTCCAATGGATCCTTGAGTGTAACGCCTACTGCTGCTGGCGCTGCTGTTGTTGCTGCTGGGAGTCGATCGTCATCCCAGAGGGGAAGTCGGAAGACTACTTGTACTACTTCCAGTAAGCAATTGACTGTCCAACAGTCCTTTGCGAGGAAGATGAAATATCACAGCAGTCATCATGCTGCAAAGCAGATAACTCAGGCCTTGGCAGCCTGGGCGGTGAGAAACGTGGTTCCGGTATCCACCGTTAATTCAGAGGCAACTAGAGACTTGATTGAGGTACTGTGTCCCCGGTACCAAATACCATCTAGGTTCCATTTCTCTAGGCAGGCGATACCGAAAATGTACACAGACCACAGAAAAAGAGTCACCAGTGTCCTAAAAAATGCAGTTGTACCCAATGTCCACTTAACCACGGTCATGTGGACAAGTGGAGCAGGGCAGACTCAGGACTATATGACTGTGACAGCCCACTGGGTAGATGTATTGCCTCCCGCAGCAAGAACAGCAGCGGCGGCACCAGTAGCAGCATCTCGCAAACGCCAACTCGTTCCTAGGCAGGCTACGCTTTGTATCACCGCTTTCCAGAAGAGGCACACAGCTGACAACCTCTTACGGAAACTGAGGAAGATCATCGCAGAATGGCTTACCCCAATTGGACTCTCCTGGGGATTTGTGACATCGGACAACGCCAGCGATATTGTGCGTGCATTACATCTGGGCAAATTCCAGCACGTCCCATGTTTTGCACATACATTGAATTTGGTGGTGTAGAATTATTTAAAAAACGACAGGGGCGTGCAAGAGATGCTGTCGGTGGCCCGAAGAATTGCGGGCCACTTTCGGCATTCAGCCACCGCGTACAGAAGACTGGAGCACCACCAAACAGTCCTGAACCTGCCCTGCCATCATCTGAAGCAAGAGGTGGTAACGAGGTGGAATTCAACCCTCTATATGCTTCAGAGGATGGAGGAGCAGCAAAAGGCCATTCAAGCCTATACATCTGCCCACGATATAGGCAAAGGAGGGGGAATGCACCTGACTCAAGCGCAGTGGAGAATGATTTCAACATTGTGCAAGGTTCTGCAACCCTTTGAACTTGCCACAGTTCAGACACTGCCAGCCTGAGTGAGGTCATTCCCCTCATCAGGCTTTTGCAGAAGAAGCTGGAGACATTGAAGGAGGAGCTAAAACAGAGCGATTCCGCTAGGCATGTGGGACTTGTGGATGGAGCCCTTAATTCGCTTAACCGGGATTCACGGGAGGTCAATCTGTTGAAATCAGAGCACTACATTTTGGCCACCGTGCTCGATCCTAGATTTAAAACCTACGTTGTATCTTCTTTCCGGCAGACACAAGTCTGCAGAGGTTCAAAGACCTGCTGGTGAGAAAATTGTCAAGTCAAGCGGAACGTGACCCGTCAACATCTCCTCCTTCACTTTCTCCCGCAACTGGGGGTGCGAGGAAAAGGCTAAGAATTCCGAGCCCACCCACTGGCGGTGATGCAGGGCAGTCTGGAGCGAGTGCTGACATCTGGTCCGGACTGAAGGACCTGCCATCGATTACTGACATGTCGTCTACTGTCACTTCATATGATTCTCTCAACATTGAAAGAATGGTGGAGGATTATGAGTGACCGCATCCAAGTAGGCACGTCAGACAATCCGTACATATACTGGCAGGAAAAAGAGGCAATTTGGAGGCCCTTGCACAAACTGGCTTTATTCTACCTAAGTTGCCCTCCCTCCAGTGTGTACTCCGAAAGAGTGTTTAGTGCAGCCGCTCACCTTGTCAGCAATCAGCGTACGAGGTTACTTCCAGAAAATGTGGAGAAGATGATGTTCATCAAAATGAATTATAATCAATTCCTCCGTGGAGACATTCACCAGCAGCAATTGCCTCCACAAAGTACACAGGGACCTGAGATGGTAGATTCCAGTGGGGACGAATTAATAATCTGTGAGGAGGGGGATGTACACAGTGAAAGGGGTGAGGAATCGGAGGATGATGATGAGGTGGACATCTTGCCTCTCTAGAGCCAGTTTGTGCAAGGAGAGATTGATTGCTTCTTTTTTTGGTGGGGGCCCAAACCAACCAGTCATTTCAGTCACAGTCGTGTGGCAGACCCTGTCGCTGAAATGATGGGTTCGTTAAAGTGTGCATGTCCTGTTTATACAACATAAGGGTGGGTGGGAGGGCCCAAGGACAATTCCATCTTGCGCCTCTTTTTTCTTTAATTTTTCTTTGCATTATGTGCTGTTTGGGGACTATTTTTTTGAAGTGCCATCCTGCCTGACACTGCAGTGCCACTCCTAGATGGGTCAGGTGTTTGTGTCGGCCACTTGTTTCGCTTAGCTTAGTCACACAGCGACCTTGGTGCGCCTCTTTTTTTCTTTGCATCATGTGCTGTTTGGGGACAATTTTTTTGAAGTGCCATCCTGCCTGACACTGCAGTGCCACTCCTAGATGGGCCAGGTGTTTTGTGTCAGCCACTTGTGTCGCTTAGCTTAGTCACACAGCGACCTTGGTGCGCCTCTTTTTTTCTTTGCATCATGTGCTGTTTGGGGACAATTTTTTTGAAGTGCCATCCTGCCTGACACTGCAGTGCCACTCCTAGATGGGCCAGGTGTTTGTGTCAGCCACTTGTGTCGCTTAGCTTAGCCATCCAGCGACCTCGGTGCAAATTTTAGGACTAAAAATAATATTGTGAGGTGTGAGGTGTTCAGAATAGACTGGAAATGAGTGGAAATTATGGTTATCGAGGTTAATAATACTATGGGATCAAAATGACCCCCAAATTCTATGATTTAAGCTGTTTTTTAGGGTTTTTTGTAAAAAACACCCGAATCCAAAACACACCCGTATCCGACAAAAAAATTTCGGTAAGGTTTTGCCAAAACGCGTCCGAATCCAAAACACGGCCGCGGAACCGAATCCAAAACCAAAACACAAAACCCGAAAATCACTAATATATATATATATATATATATATATATATATATACACACACACAATACCCCTCATTAAATAACACATTTCAATGTACTGCACAGCCAGAACTCAAACCTTTAAGTTGATGCATCCCAGCCAAACACTCCACTCACCGAGCCATTTGATCCTGCATAAAACCTGAGTTTTCTAACTATGTGAAGCTACCTGTACCCCATAAAAAAATAACTAGCACCATAATCAAGCAGATCCATGCAGTGTGCAGCCGCACATCCAATCCCTTGCAGCCACACACTACATAGATCTGCCCAGCCAAAACGCTGAACACCCCTTCACAAAGTACAAGGTAAGCTTCAAATAGTTAGAACTCTCCAGCTTGGAATTCTCTAGCTTTTTATACAAGGGCAGATACAGTAGCTCAATAAATAGAGTGTTCAACTGCAATGCTATAAGCAACGTGTTTGACTCCTGCACACATCAGCATCCTGAAATGTAATAAAGTGCAGTGTGACTGAATAACAAAGAGCTATCAAGTCAAGTCCATGAATGCTGTATACAGTAGGTATTCGGGTCATCTTAACAGCAATGTAGTCCCCTGGGCAAAGCAATGCACTGGGCCCCTACCCATCCTGCAGGGGTAGGGAGTGCTATCAGCGGTAGCTTTGATATCCCGTGGACGGTATGGGGTGCTCTATCTTTTGCTCAGCATGTAGGACCTGGCGCAGTAATTTCTGATAATTACTCCTTATTGTACAGATGGTGGGAGATGGGGCGGGAGTGAGAACACTTAACTGTATAAGGGGGCATTGGGCTCAATGAAGAGGCTCCTGTACATGACTTCTGTGGTGGTAGGGGGTGTTTAATATGCAGGGGAGGGTTGGATAGTGATGTGGGTTTAATATTCATAATTTTCCAGTGGGAGGGTAGTTTGCTTGACTGCAGTTACAGTATCTTCAGTTCCTGGAAATTCTTAGCTTTCAATGGGATAAAATACTAGAGTCCCACCTTTCAAGAGGTACTGGGTACTTCAGGAGCCAGATCAATCCACCGACAAAAACATAAAACTGCATACCAGGCGTGTGGAACTGGAGCTGCAGGAAGGCTGATATCCCTGTTTGTGGGCATACTAGAGACAAGCTGCCAGTGCCGACCAAAAGGAGAGAGTCTCAGCTTTTGGAGTATACCATCAGAAAAAGTCAGACAAAACCCGAGATATCTGGCTGGGAAGAAAACTTAAAAGGCTCAGACCACTGCTTTGAAGTCGAATATCTTTCGTTCCCCAGGGACAATTTTATAAAATCTGGCACCCCTGGAAAAAGGGGACCCTCAGCCAGTAGAGACTTTTGCCACGGGCAAGCAGGCTTTTTGCCCGGGGTGCTGCTGTCCCGAGGGCGCCACCGCCGCTGCCATGGCAAGAGCCGCCCGCTATTGCAGTGCTGTGTGGTGCACCTGACGTCATAGCGCACTGCATGGCATTGTGGGAGCAGATGCTAGAGGTTATAATTGACCTCTAGTGTCTGTGCAGTGTGTGGCGCTATGGGAGAGACATCATGACGTCTCTCCAATAGATCCGATGAGCCGCGGCCGGAGACGGAGGACAGCAGCAGTGGTCGGGAAGCAGGAGCGGGGCTGGTGAGTATTTGTTTTTTTATATTTTTTTAAGCACCTCTACTAAGGTCACAGCAACAGGGGCACAACTACTGAGGGCACAGCAACAGGGGCACAACTACTGAGGGCACAGCAACAGGGGCCCAACTACTGATGGCACAGAAACAGGGGCACAACTACTGATGGCACAGCAACAGGGGGCAAAACTACAGGGGCACAACTACTGAGGGCACAGCAACAGGGGACAAAACTACAGGGGCACAACTACTGAGGGCACAGCAACAGGGGGCAAAACTACAAAGGCACAACTACTGAGGGCACAGCAACAGGGGGCAAAACTACAGTGGCACAACTTCTGAGGTCACAGCTACAGGGGGCATATCTACTGGGGGCACAGCTACAGGGGGCACAACTACAGGGGGACAACTACTGAGGGCACAGCAACAGGGGACAAAACTACAGGGACACAACTACTGAGGGCACAGCAACAGGGGGCAAACCTACAGGGGCACAACTACTGAGGGCACAGCAACAGGGGGCAAAACTACAGGGGCACAACTACTGATGGCAAAGCAACAGGGGGCAAAACTACAGTGGCACAACTTCTGAGGTCACAGCTACAGGGGGCAAATCTACTGGGGGCACAGCTACAGGGGGCACAACTACAGCGGGAATAACTGACCACGCCCATTCCCTATGAAGCCATGCTCCTATTTTTTGCCCCGTGCCTATGGCATGCACGAACCCATTTTACCTGTTTTTTTTTTTGTTTTGTTTTTTTGGGGGGGGCAAAGGAAACTTTCGCCCTGGGTGCCACAGGGTCTAGAACTGGTCCTGCCCTCAGCTAGAAGCCTTATACTCCTGGGGCTAACTGTCCATTGAGCCCATATGATAAGACAGCCCTGTAGGTATTAGCGAAATAAGGAGTGGGGGGTAGGAATCAGGGACGGTCAGGAGATGCTGGGCTTCAAAAAGGAAGGACGCTACAAGTGAAAGTAATTAAAACAGATAATTCAGAAGTGCTGCCAACAGCGCCCCCTACCCTGAAGCGCTATGTGCGGAGCACCCTCTGCACATACCTAGTTACAGCTAGAGATGTGCACCGGAAATTTTTTGGGTTTTGTGTTTTGGTTTTGGATTTGGTTCCACGGCCGTGTTTTGGATTCGGACGCGTTTTGCCAAAACCTCCCTGAAAATGTTTTGTCGGATTCGGGTGTGTTTTGGATTCGGGTGTTTATTTTACAAAAAACCCTCAAAAACAGCTTAAATCATAGAATTTGGGGGTCATTTTGATCCCATAGTATTATTAACCTGAATAACCATAATTTACACTAATTTTCAGTCTATTCTGAACACCTCACACCTCACAATATTATTTTTAGTCCTAAAATTTGCACCGAGGTCGCTGGATGGCTAAGCTAAGCGACACAAGTGGCCGACACAAACACCTGGCCCATCTAGGAGTGGCACTGCAGTGTCAGGCAGGATGGCACTTAAAAAAAATAGTCCCCAAACAGCACATGATGCAAAGAAAAAAAGAGACGCACCAAGTTCGCTGTGTGACTAAGCTAAGCGACACAAGTGGCCGACACAAACACCTGGACCATCTAGGAGTGGCACTGCAGTGTCAGACAGGATGGCACTTCAAAAAAATAGTCCCCAAACAGCACATGATGCAAAGAAAAAAAGAGACGCACCAAGTTCGCTGTGTGACTAAGCTAAGCGACACAAGTGGCCGACACAAACACCTGGCCCATCTAGGAGTGGCACTGCAGTGTCAAACAGGATGGCAGATTTAAAAAATAGTCCCCAAACAGCACATGATGCAAAGAAAAAAAGAGGTGCAATGAGGTAGCTGTGTGACTAAGCTAAGCGACCCAAGTGGCCGACACAAACACCTGGCCCATCTAGGAGTGGCACTGCAGTTTTCTAGCGAGAGGATGAGTGCTTCCATCCTCATGTGAATCTGAACCACTAGCTATGAACATAGGCCAAGGCCTCAGCCGTTCCTTGCCACTCCATGTCGTAAATGGCATATTGGCAAGTTTACGCTTCTCATCAGATGCTTTTAATTTTGATTTTTGGGTCATTTAACTGAACTTTTGTTTTTTGGATTTTACATGCTCTCTACTATGACATTGGGCATCGGCCTTGGCAGATGACGTTGATCACATTTCATCGTCTCGGCCATGACTAGTGGCAGCAGATTCAGCACGAGGTGGAAGTGAATCTTGATCTTTCCCTATTTTAACCTCCACATTTTTGTTCTCCATTTTTTAATGTGTGGAATTATATGCCAGTATCAATAGCAATGGCCTACTACTATATATACTGCGCACAACTGAAATGCACCACAGGTATGGATGGATAGTACACTTGACGACACAGAGGTAGGTAGAGCAGTGGCCTTCCGTACTGTACTGCTATATATACTGGTGGTCACTGTCAGCAAACTGCAAAACTAAAATGCACCACAGGTATAGAATCTAGATGGATAGTATACTTGACGACACAGAGGTAGGTAGAGCAGTGGCCTTCCGTACCGTACTGCTATATATACTGGTGGTCACTGTCAGCAAACTGCAAAACTAAAATGCACCACAGGTATAGAATCTAGATGGATAGTATACTTGACGACACAGAGGTAGGTAGAGCAGTGGCCTTCCGTACCGTACTGCTATATATACTGGTGGTCACTGTCAGCAAACTGCAAAACTAAAATGCACCACAGGTATAGAATCTAGATGGATAGTATACTTGACGACACAGAGGTAGGTAGAGCAGTGGCCTTCCGTACCGTACTGCTATATATACTGGTGGTCACTGTCAGCAAACTGCAAAACTAAAATGCACCACAGGCATAGAATCTAGATGGATAGTATACTTGACGACACAGAGGTAGGTAGAGCAGTGGCCTTCCGTACCGTACTGCTATATATACTGGTGGTAACTGTCAGCAAACTGCAAAACTAAAATGCACCACAGGTATAGAATCTAGATGGATAGTATACTTGATGACACAGAGGTAGGTAGAGCAGTGGCCTTCCGTACCGTACTGCTTTATATACTGGTAGTCACTGTCAGCAAACTGCAAAACTAAAATGCACCACAGGTATAGAATCTAGATGGATAGTATACTTGACGACACAGAGGAAGGTACAGCAGTGGCCTTCCGTACCGTACTGCTATATATACTGGTGGTCACTGTCAGCAAACTGCAAAACTAAAATGCACCACAGGTATAGAATCTAGATGGATTGTATACTTGATGACACAGAGGTAGGTAGAGCAGTGGCCTTCTGTACCGTACTGCTATACATACTGGTAGTCACTGTCAGCAAAACTCTGCACTGTACTCCTCCTATATAATACTGCTGGTCCCCAGTCCCCACAATAAAGCAGTGTGAGCACAGATATATGCAGCACACTGAGCACAGATATGGAGCGTTTTTCAGGCAGACAACGTATAATACTGGTGGTCACTGGTCAGCAAAACTCTGCACTGTACTCCTCCTTTATAATACAGCCGCTCCCCAGTCCCCACAATTAAGCAGTGTGAGCACAGATATATGCAGCACACTGAGCACAGATATGGAGCGTTTTTCAGGCAGAGAACGGATAAAACTGGTGGTTACTGATCAGCAAAACTCTGCACTGTACTCCTCCTATATAATACAGCTGCTACCCAGTCCCCACAATTAAGCAATAAGCACAAATATTTGCAGCAACATTAATAAACGGAGAGGACGCCAGCCACGTCCTCTCCCTAACATTTCCAATGTACGAGTGAAAATGGCGGCGACGCGCGGCTCCTTATATAGAATCCGAATCTCGCGAGAATCCGACAGCGGGATGATGACGTTCGGGCGCGCTCGGGTTTAACCGAGTCATACGGGAGAATCCGAGTATGCCTCGGACCCGTGTAAAATGGGTGCAGTTCGGGGGGGTTCGGTTACCGAGGAACCGAACCCGCTCATCACTAGTAATAGCCCTGCTGTATGTTAAGCTATCACTTTGTAGACACTGTTTGTTGCAAAAGTGTAGGATATGCTTTCTGTTTTATACTCTATGTTATGTTACGCATTTTTATATAGAGTTTCTCCTACAATCTTACCTATATGCTGATGCTTGAATAAAAGAACATATTCAAAATGAAAGTTGTCTTCAATGTGAAAATTCCTCAATCTCTTGTTCACTGACATTACAATAAATAATACCCATACCTAGATAAAATCATTGCATTTTCCAAAACAAAGACATTAAGACACAGAGGCATAACTGTGGGATCCTGCTCTATAGGGAGGCACCTCTCCTCCCATTTTGGGTCTTCAGCAACACCATTCAGTTAAGTTAATAGATAGTCGCCGTTTTCTCTTCCTCCCTACACCCTACAAATCACACCCTCTTTATTATAGATACACATTTTACAATTATCATACTCAGGGTTAGAGCCCACGACCTATTACACTGGAAGCAGACACCTTACTGATTAAGCAACAGCTCCATCAATAAGGTGCATACCTCCCAACATGACCCACTCCAGGAGGGACAGAATGCTCTGCTCCTGCACTTCCCTCTTAATTTATGATTGCCGGCACCTGTGTTGAACAGGTTAATGGATAAGAAAGGTGTCTTACCACAGGTGATGGCAATCATAAATTAAGTGAAAAGTCCAGAAGCAGAGCATTCTGTCCCTCCTGGAGAGAGTCGTGTTGGGAGGTATGAAGGTGCCTTTTTCAAGTGTAATAGGTTGTGGGTTCTAATCCTGGGTATGACACTTGTAAAATAATTGTTAGACAAATAAATATCAGCATTGTGAGTGACTGAGCAGCTCTGTTTCAAGTATAATAAGTTGTGGATTCTAATCCTGGGTATAACACTTGTAAAATAATTGTTAGACAAATAATTATCAGCATTGTAAGTGACTGAGCAGCTCTATGTAGTGTGTGGCTGCACACTACATAGATCTGTCTAGTTGAAAACGGTTTTGAACTGACAAATTTAGCTTCATATAGTTAGAAACTGCAGGTTTGCTATGCAGGAACAAATAGCTTTATCAGCATTGTGTCTTCCTTCACTGTAACAGGTCATGGGTTCTAATCCTGTGTATGACTGCTAAGAAAGGTGTCGTTTAAATTAAATTACAATGAAATGTGTATTATATATATATATATATATATATATATATATGTATTATAAGGGCACGGTCATGCCCTTATATTAAGGCTGAATCGAACAAACAGAATTCTCCATAGGGAACTCCTGAGATGGGGGCATGGTATTTGAGGGGCTACACCTCCAAAGTGATTACACGTACTGAGATGAAATGTAACATGGACGCGCAGAATCGTCACCCGGTGCTTCGTGTCAAATTTCAGTTCAAAATAATACAACATGAGTCATTGGGAGCAATCTAAATTTTAAACTGTCAGTTTTTTTCTGCCACTTCCTGTTTGGCTTTTTTGCCAGCTATTTCAGTGTAGTCTATGGTGGGATTTTTGGGAAGGCATAACTCAGGGTAGAGGAGGAATTAAGACTTTGGATTTCTTTTGTTAGACAGCGCTTATCCCAGTGTAGTGCCTTTTGGGGTTGTGGTATTTCAAAAAGTTATTTTTTTTATTAAGAAAAATATGCTCAATTTTAAAGATAGGGGAAATCAATGGGTGTAGTAGGGTATGCCGGCGGACGGGCTCCCGGTGACCAACATACCGGCGCCAGAAGCCCGACCGCAGGCATACCTACAGCGTGGCAAATGCAAATGAGCCACTTGCGGGCTCACTGCGCTTGCCACGCTGCGGGTGCGGTGGCGTGTTACGCACACCAAGCTATCTATTCTCCATCCAGGGGGGTCGCGGACCCTCAAGAGGGAGAAAAAGTGTCAGTATGCTGGCTGTTGGGATTCCGGCGCCGGTACACTGTGCGCCGGGATTCCGACAGCCGGCAACCTGAAGACCATCCCAAATCAATTTGTTGTGCCTGCACAGTGCTGCCTGCAGGGGGTGTACTCGTGCACAGACCAGGCACGCTCCCGAGGTAAGGAGCGACTGACAGGGAAGATCTCAATGCTCAAGGACACATCCAAGGGGGTAGTGGCCAATCTTTACACCAGAGCAGATGTGCCGTCCCTGCAGCTCCGCCAAACAGTGCATACTATACTGGGGCAGACTAAAGGTCCCAGCATCCCGATTTTTGCTCCTCTAAGTGCCCTTACACCCCCAGTCACTCTCCTGGACTCCAGTGTGTCGGGATTGCCAGACCTGACGTAGCCTGTTTCAATACCTGCCGCTGCAGTCTGGAGTTAGGAGCCCTATGACCATGGCTGATGCTATCTCCACCTCAGCTCCTGCTCCCGCTGACCGCCACTCCTTGCTCCTTGTGCTCCTACTTCAGTGGACAACCGCAGGCTGCCACCAAGACTCACCTCCTGAAAGCTGGAGCATCACTGAGCTCGGCAGTGAAAGTCTGTGCATGGCAGGGAGCTTACAACATGGACCTGACTGGCTATGTTTGCCCTCTGCATACTGGTGGCTGAGCGATGCCCTCTCCCTGATCTGGTCCCACTGCTGTCCGGAGACCCTAGTTTATTTTTTTATTTATTAACAGTTTCGTATATAGGCCCTCATTCCGAGTTGTTCGCTCGGTAAATTTCATCGCATCGCAGCGATTTTCCGCTTAGTGCGCATGCGCAATGTCCGCACTGCGACTGCGCCAAGTAAATTTGCTGTGAAGTTAGGATTTTTACTCACGGCTTTTTCTTCGCTCAGGCGATCGTAGTGTGATTGACAGGAAATGGGTGTTTCTGGGCGGAAACAGGCCGTTTTATGGGCGTGTGGGAAAAAACGCTACCGTTTCCGGAAAAAACGCAGGAGTGGCTGGAGAAACGGGGGAGTGTCTGGGCGAACGCTGGGTGTGTTTGTGACGTCAAACCAGGAACGACAAGCACTGAACTGATCGCAGATGCCGAGTAAGTCTGAAGCTACTCTGAAACTGCTAAGAAGTTTGTAATCGCAAAATTGCGAATACGTCGTTCGCAATTTTAAGATGCTAAGATTCACTCCCAGTAGGCGGCGGCTTAGCGTGAGCAACTCTGCTAAAATCGCCTTGCGAGCGAACAACTCGGAATGACCTCCATAGTGCAGCAAATTCTGTTGCACTTTACAATTGGAAATAACAATGATTTAACACACTGGGTGATAACAATGATATAACAAACTGGATGATAACAAACAGTCATAGAGGTAGGAAGGCCCTGCTCGCTTACAATCTATAGGGAAATAGGCATGTATACACAAGGAAAAGTGCTATCTATTGCATAGTTGTCCACCAGATTGCAAAGGTTCTTGGTGGACTGTATGATGTGGTCATACAGCAATGATGAACCGGGTTCGAGAGGAAGGGAAAGTGAAGAATGAGAAGACGTGAGGAAATGTGTGGACTGTACGGAGTGGATGCAATTTGATAGGAAGGTTTACGAAAGTTATGTGGGCGGTTCTGGAATTTGATATGCTTGCCTAATGAGGTGAGTTTTCAGGGTGAAGGTTTGGAGACTAGAGGAGAGTCTTATTGTGCATGGTAGGGCATTCCACAGAGTGGGTGCAGCCCGATGAAAGTCCTGCAATCGTGAGTGGGAGCGAGTAATGAGCGTGGATGAGAGATGCAGGTCTTGTGAAGAGCGAAGAGGTAAAGTTGGGAGATATTTTGAGATAAGCGAAGTGATGTACATTGGTGTACTTTGGTTAATGGCCTTGTGTGTGAGTAAAAGTATTTTATATTGAATGCGGTAGAATACAGGTAACCAATGGAGGGTCTGACAGAGTGGCTCTGCAGACGATGAAAGTCTAGTGAGGAAGATTAGCCTCGCCGATGCATTCAGAATGGATTGTAGTGGTGAGAGTCTCATTTTGGTAAGACCAGTTAGGAGACTATTGCAATAATCAATGCGGGAGATAATGAGAGCGTGGATTAGAGTTTTAGCAGCGTCTTGTGTAAGGTATGGTCGTATTTTGGATATGTTTTTTAGATGCATGTAACATGATCTTGAGACAGATTAAATGTGAGGAACAAAGGACAGATCAGAGTCAAGGATGACACCTAGGCAGCGAGCTTGTCGGGTTGGGTAGATAGTCGAGTTTTCAACAGTGATAGAGATATCAGGTTGGTACCTACTATTGGCCGGTGGAAATATAATTAACTCTGTCTTTGAAATATTAAGTTTGAGGTGGCGAGAGGTCATCCAGGATGAAATGGCAGAAAGGCATTCAGTGACACGGTCCAGTACAGATAGGGACAAGGGAGGATTGGTAGATTTGAGTATCATCTGCGTACAGATGATACTGAAATCCAAAAGAGCTGATTAGTTTACCAAGAGATGAGGTATAGATAGAGAAAAGCAGAGGACCCAAAACTGAGCCTTGTGGTACTCCAACTGAAAGAGGTAGCGAAAAAAAGGTAGATTCAGAGAAGCAAACACTGAAGGAGCGATTAGATTGGTAAGATAGGAACCAAGAAAGGGCTGTGTCTTTAAAACCTAGGGATTGTAGTGTCTGTATGAGAAGAGAGTAGTCTACAATGTCAAATGCAGCAGATAGATCTAGAAGAATAAGTAGTGAGTAATGGCCTTTAGACTTCGTAGTGACTAAATCATTAACCATTTTAGTCAGTGCTGTCTCTGTAGAATGTTGGGAACGGAAGCCTGACTGAAGTGGGTCCAATAAAGTGTATGAGTTAAGAAAGTGTGTGAGTCGAGTGTAGGAAAGTCTTAGAGAGAAAAGGGAACTGAGAGATAGGAGGTGGTAGTTTGAGAGAGCATTGGGGTCAGAATTTTTTAAATGGGAATAATCACTGCATGCTTGAAAAGTGAAGGAAAAATACCAGTAGAGAGAGGGATTACAGATGTTAGTTAAGGTAGGGATGAGCACCAGAGACAGAGCTTTACTTATTTGTGAGGGTAAAGGATCAAGAGGAGAGGTAGTAGAGAAGCAGGATGAGAAGAGAGATGATACTTCATCTTCATTTGTGGGATCAAATGAAGAGAGAGAGTGCCAGAGGGTTCAGGTAAAGAACGGAGCAGGTCACTGGCTGCCGAAGAACATACCATTTCATCTCGGATCTTATCAATCTTCTCCTTGAAGTAGGAAGCAAGATCCTGTGCCTTGATAGTGGCTGGTGGGGTAAGTGAGGGAGGATTCAGAAGTGATTTAAATGTATTAATGATTTGTTTGGGGTTAGAGGCTTGAGCAGAGATAAGAGTTTGGAAATATGTTTGTTTGGCAGTGTCCAGGGCATTTCTATAAGAGTGGTAGACAGTCTTATATGTGAGGAAGTCACTTGAAATACGAGATTTACGCTACTGACGTTCAAGTTTTCGTATGAGTTTTTGTAGTTGTCTTGTTAATTTGGAGTGCCGTGGTTGACATCTACGCCTACATGGAGTGTGATGGGTAGCTGGAGCCACTTCATCAAGGGCTAGTTCTAGAGTCTTGTTCAGGTGTGATACAGCCATCTCAGGAGAGGTGAATGTAGAAATAGGTGAAAGCAATTGTTGGAGTGAAGTGGAAAGTTCTTGAAGATTAATTGTGTTAATATTTCTGCGGGTTTGAGGAAGATTGGAGTACTTCAGATATAGTGAATCTGAGGGTGGGAGCATAGCCTACATGACATCGACTGGCCGTGCCAAAGCCCCATACACATAAGGCGATATTTTGAACAGTAACGCTCAGAAAGGGCTTTCTGAGCGATATTGTTCATAATATCGCCTAGTGTGTACACTCAATATCGATAACGATGCGCACTCCAGCACATTGTTAATGACCCCCTCCCTCGTCCGAACATGTACGGATGAGGGAGGTCCTCGTTAACGACACCATGCTACAAAATAACCATCGATGGCTGTCAACTATGCAATGTATAACCATCGATTGTTCCCACTATCGATGGTCATCCCTGTTTTTTCACTGACTGGCTGATGGGCCAATCAGAATACAGGGGCGGGGCTTCACATGTTCGGGGGCAGGGCTATGCTCCGTGTCTCAGCACCACATTAAAAAAATATATATATTTGAGCATACCTATCCATCGATGGCAAAAGTATTCTACATTGGCCATAAACCATTGATGTTTTTCATTGATGATTTTCAACCTCCGCGCTGGCATCGGCAAGTGTGTATGCACCGTGTGTACTAGGCTTAGGCCCTTACAACTTCCTCACTGTTCTTGACTGGCTGACAGGGAAGATCTGCAAGTGTGAGGAGGTTACTACAGAAAGCAACCTCCATGTTGCTAAGCTGCAGTATAGCCCGCATCAGGATCACCTGCCAGACCGGGGCAGCAGCGATCAGAAAAAGTCTGCCAGCGCTACACCTCTGCAACACGCAGCCCGACAGGAAGAACCCCTGCAACGCTAACAAAATACACACCCAGAAGCTTCCACCAATCAAGGCATTGCAGAAAACACGGATGCTGGGTGCAGCAGGGACCTGACTATGGACACACTGGAGAGACCACGGGAGCTTCAGGAGGGAGAGAACCACGGTGGACATCAAATCAGAACCGAGGTGGCAGGACATCAGGCCAAACGCAGGAAAATACATACTACCCATCTCCCTGGCGTTTATATCCAATGCCCACTCTCCCCCCCAGGTACCAAGACCCAATGGGCCTTTTCCTCACCGCACACCTCCACATCCCGGATCCAGTCACTAGACTCGCCCATCATCTGCAACAAATGCCGCATCATGGGCTCCGATAACGCCACCCCCACTCAGAGGCAGTACAACAGCGGCAATCTGCCCCAATCCCCGCAGCACCAGGTGGCCTTTCCCCACTGCCGGACAGCAGCCAGACCCATCTGGCCCACCAACATTTGCAGAGTCTGAGGTCGTTGAACCTCTTCTCCACTTGGGCTTCGATCCCCCCGCACACAGCCACCAGGAGGAAACTGACCACAGACAGCTGCTCACCAAGCAACATCTCACCAACAGAGTGGTGAGAGCTCCATGTCCCGCAGCATCACCATCATATGGACCACAGCCATCAGCAATGTCCCACGGAGCAGCCTGGGGCTGATAGACAGAGGCTACCCACGCTCTAGCTTGACCACCCTCAGCCTGCCGGTGAGGCCGAAGTGCACCAGGGAGTCCCCACAATGCACCGTTCTGAAGGAGGAGGCTCACACCGATTGGGGCAGCACGGATGATGAACGAAGACGGGGAAGGTGACGACCAGACAGGAGAGCCACCGGGAGCTCACAGGCCCACCAGGAGTGATCGGACCAAGGGGAGCAGCGATGCGGAGCCGTGCTGCATGGCATCGGACCCAGGGCAAGAAAATTACATACTCTCCATCCTCCACCCCAGCCTGCTCACCTCACCTCGTTCTACACCCCCCTTGCTCTTTCTTCTCACCCTTCCTTCCACTACTCTCTCCCTCCCCACGGTCTGCTCTCTACCATTCTGCGCCTCAGGCCCTCACTCTAAATCGGCCTTGCAGCCGCGGAGCAGAGCCTGAGCCACTAGAGCCTGTAAGAAGAGGAGCAGCGGGAGCCACTGATTTGGTGATGTTGCTGTGCTTACTGGGGCACAGCTGCAAGACCCTGCTGCCGGGAGTACTACATGTGCCACCCTAACACCCCCAGTGTGAGGCATCCCGATAATAACCCAGACTAAGCAGCTGCAGCACCGTCCTGTACTCCACCATCTGTGTCATCATGATAATGATCCTCTGTGGCCAAAGCAATGAAATGGAGTGCAAAGTGAGTATGCTGTGTGTGTGTGATGGTGGAATGCATGCTGTGTGTGTGTGTGATGGTGGTATGCACACTGTGTGTGTGATGGTGGTATGCACGCTGTGTGTGATGGTAGTATGCACACTGTGTGTGTGATGGTGGTATGCATGTTGTGTGTGTGTGTGATGGTGGTATCCACGCTGTGTGTGTGTGTGATGGTGGTATGCACGCTGTGTGTGTGATGGTGGTATGCATGCTGTGTATGTGTGATGGTGGCATGCATGCTGTGTGTGTGTGTGTGTGATGGTGGTATGCACGCCGTGTGTGATGGTGGTATGCACTCTGTGTGTGTGATGGTGGAATGCACGCTGTGTGTGTGATGGTGGTATGCACGCTGTGTGTATGTGATGGTGGAATGCACGCTGTGTGTGTGATGGTGGAATGCATGCTGTGTGTATGTGATGGTGGAATGCACGCTGTGTGTGTGTGATGGTGGTATGCACGCTGTGTGTGTGTGATGGTATGTGTGAGTGTGTAAGTGTGTTTTAATAAACTTATACTGTCACAGTATGTGTGTCTTTATTTTAATATTTATTTTGTTGTGGAAATACAGGTACCAGCGGGACCTTTCGTGTCCCGCATGATGGCACTTGTGGTTCTCCAAGTACCAGCATGCTGGGGAGGCTTGCTGGGACCTGTAATTCCACAACAAAAACAATATTTTTTTTTTTTTACACTTTTAATGGCTATCGGCCTGGCAACCAAAAGCCCTTGGGTGCTGGGGACAGCCTCAAGCTTCATCTCTGGCCCTTGTGTGCCTGAAGGAGTGATCCCTTTATTTAAGGGGTCCCCACTCCCCTAGGGAACCTAGGCCATGGGTGTCTAGTTGGGGTGAGTGATGCGGTATTACCTCCCTGGCTGGTGGAGCCTGGTGCTGGTTTTAAAAATACGGGTAACACCTACATCTATTGTCCCCCATATTTTTGCATACAGGACAGGCGCAAAGAGCCCGGGGATGGTTAAGCTGCACGTCGTTATTTTTTTACTATTACTTTATTGTTCCATACAGAAGCATGCACAGATCACACTGATCTGTGTATGCTTCTGGCTAAGTGCACAAAGTAAGGAAAACGTCTTAAAAATCGCATGTTTTTATTACTAAAAACCGTATGTTTCCTTTACTAAAAAATTGCAAAACATTGCATGCGCCTCCCGTTTTTAAAAAAAAAATTGCACCCTATTACATTTGCAATTTTTAGCAAAAAAATCACACGTTACAAACATGCAATTTGATGCAATTTTTTTAGACACCCGAAAAAATTGCACTCCATTACATTTGGTCCCAAACGTTTATTCTTACAGTGAAATATTACGTTTCTCAATTAAAAAAATAAATTGAAAAAAAAGCTATGAAATTCCATAGACAAAAAACCTTACGGTTTCACATGTCCCATTGAGGCTTCTTACACATGATCTGGCATTTCATAAACCTGTTATAACTCTTCCACTCAAACTCCAAAAAGCAATAAATTCCGATCATTAATGCTGACGCCTTTATGAATGTGTTCCTTGTACGATACAGATGTGGTATGCCATCACAGCCTGTGAGTAAGTGCAGATTCAGCACTCTCACAGAGTGAGATTGCTGTCACTCACACAATGGTGGAGCTGCTAATTCAAAGATTTGTGTGCTCATTGGAATACACACATGCAGTCTATGCAACTGAAGGTCTGAGCAGAAGGGAAACTGCTCGGATGAGATAAGAATGGTGGCCCTCATTCCGAGTTGATCGCTCGCAAGGCGAATTTAGCAGAGTTGCTCACGCTAAGCCTACGCCTACTGGGAGTGTATCTTAGCTTCTTAAAATTGCGACCGATGTATTCGCAATATTGCGATTACAAACTACTTAGCAGTTTCAGAGTAGCTTCAGACTTACTCGGCATCTGCGATCAGTTCAGTGCTTGTCGTTCCTGGTTTGACGTCATAAACACACCCAGCGTTCGCCCAGACACTCCCCCGTTTCTCTGGCCACTCCTGCGTTTTTTCCGGAAACGGTAGCGTTTTTATCCACACGCCCCTAAAACGCTGTGTTTCCGCCCAGTAACACCCATTTCCTGTCCATCACACTACGATCGCCGGAGCGAAGAAAATGCCGTGAGTAAAAATACTATCTTCATTGTAAAATTACTTGGCGCAGTCGCAGTGCGAATATTGCGCATGCGTACTAAGCGGAATTTCACTGCGATGCGATGAAAATTACCGAGCGAACAACTCGGAATGAGGGCCGGTATTTTTTGGAGGGAGGAGACAGAGCAGTGTGGATGGGGGGAAGAAATGTGTGGATAGGGGGAAGACTAAGCAGCACTAATGGGGAGACAAAACAACACAGAGTGCAAAAGATCGGGGGAAGACAGTGGCACAGATGTTGGGGAAACAAAGCCGTGTGGATGAGGGGGGCTGAGTAGCACAGAGGGGTAAGAGTAGTACAGATGGAAAAAAAATGGACACGGATGAGGGGGCAGAGCAGCATGGATGAGGGGAAGACAATCCCAACATTGGAGGGGTTAAGTATTTTTACCTACCTTTGGGGGTGACAGCTAGGGCTAACTACCATAATCCAAACAGTGACCCCAATACTTACCTTCAGGATGTTGGCGATATCAGCTACATGAATGGGGTAAGAGTGGTGTGGATAGGGGGGAGATTAAGCAGCACGTATGGGAAGGGAGAAAGAGTGGTACGGATGTGGGGCAACGATGCAGATGGGTTGAAAACACTGGCATAGATGTGTAGAAATCTGGTGCAGATGGGAGAGAAGACAGTATAGCATGTATGGAATGAGGCAGAGTGATGTTGAAGATGGAAACACTGAGCAGCACAGAGAGAAAGAAACAGTGGTATGGACAAGGCACAGATGGGGAAAGACAGATGGTGCAGATAAGTGAATACAGACTAGCACAGATGGGAGAACACAGCAGTAGGGATTGGGGAAGAAAGAGCAGCATTGAGGCAGATAGGGGAAGCATATCCAAGCAATTAGCAATTAACCAAGACATTTGAGGGAGCGAAATGTGTATACTAAATGAGATGGATGTATGTAGTGAGAAGGATGTTGGAACAAGGTACCCACCTTGTTCCAACATCCTTCTCACTCCATTGTTGTGGTGACCGAATGGGGTGGATGTGGGCACTGATACCCCTTTTCCACTAAAGCACGGTGACACGGCTGCGACCCATGCTACAGACCCCTTTTGAACAGCGCTCACCAACCCGACATATTGCCGGGTTGGTGACGCTGCTTCTGATGCGGCAGGGGTGGCGCTGGGAGATCACATTATCTCCCAGCGCTGCCCTCCCTATACACTGTGAACAGGAGCCGTGTCGCCTCGACACGGCTCCCGTTCACACTAGACAGCTAGCCGGGTTGAACACGTGTTCAACCCGGCTAGCTACCCGGGTACGATTCCCGGATCACTTGATCCGGGAATTTGCTGGGGAACCCTTTTCCACTAGGGCACAACACGGGTAAATGCGCCCCCCCGCACATTTACCCGTGTTTCTAGGAGCTAGTGGAAAAGGGGTATCAGTGGGGTGGGTGCACCACATAATGCTCAGACCTTCAGTTGCATAGACTGCATGTGTGTATTCCAATGAGCACACAAATCAGTGAATTAGCAGCTCCACCATTGTGTGAGTGACAGCAATCTCACTCTGTGTGAGTGCTGAATCTGCACTTACCCACAGGCTGTGATGGCATACCATATCTGTATTGTGCAAGGAACACGTCCATTAAGGCGTCAGCCTTAAAATAGAAATTTCATTGCTTTTTGGAGTTTGAGTAGAAGAGTTACAACAGGTTTCTGAAATGCCAGAACATGTATAATAAGCCTTAATGGGACCTGTGATACTTTAATGGTTTTTTGTCTATGTTATGTATATATATATATATATATATATATATATATATACATACACACACATACATACATACATACATACATACATACATACATACAGACGGAGCCACCTTTAACTTGGCCTTTAATAGGATTAACTGAGGCGGGGCAGTCGGACTTAATCCTCTGCTGTAATGACTTAATCCCCTGATGTATTGTTCTCTCTATATTGTATTGCAGCTGAAAACAATAGATGAAGGGCTTATGCTAATAAACCATGCAGTAGTGGATCTTGCTATGGGCAAGCAGGATTTTTGCCTGGCGTGCTGCCTACTGGTGCCGCCTGGTGCTGTGTAGTTGCCCGGTGCTGTGCGGTGTGCGAAGTCATCACGCACTGTACTGCATTGTGGGAGTGGCACATAGACGCTAGAGGTCATAATTGACCTCTAGTGTCTATGCAGTGCTATGGGAGAGATGTCATGACATCTCTCCCATAGATCTGTGGAGCGGCACTGGTGGCCGGAGACAGAGGGCAGCAGTGGTCAGGAAGCAGGAGCGGGGATTGTGAGTATTAATTTATTTTTATTTATTTTTTGTAAGCGGCACAACTAGGAGGCACAACTCTACAGGGGACACAGTACTGGGGGCAATATTACTGAGCGCACAACTCTACAGGGGGCACAACTCTACAGGGGGCACAGTACTGGGGAAAATACTACTGTGGGCACAGAAACAGTGGGCACAGTACTGGGGGAATTACTACTGAGGGCACAGCTACAGGGGGTATAACTGACCATGCCCCTTCTCGATGAAGCCACATTCTTATTTTTTTGCCCTGGGTGCCACAAGGTCTAGATTCTGCCCTTAAAACATGGTGTGCCTAGGCGCAGCAAAGAAGCCAAGATAAACGTGGCTCCATCTGTACACATATTTATCTGTATATAGCGAGGGGGCACCAATATTTATCTTGCCTCCCGGAATCTGGGACAAACTTGTATCACTGTTAAGACATTCTAGTGGAATTGAGCATTAAACTAATAGCTTATTTAATTGATCACTTTGCTTTTACACTTTTGTGATCAATTTCAGTAGCCATTTATTTCCTGTTTTTGTGGCTGTGGGATGTCTATGTTGCTATTTGTTATGGAGAAGAAAGAGTATAATCCACCATACCCTCCTTTTGAACAGATCAAAAGGAGAAGTCTGTACTTTTCTGCTGCCATGTTTCATACAGTGAGGGAGATGTACAGTAACAAACTTGGGGGGAGAGAGAGATAGAGAGAGAGAGAGAGAGAGAGAGAGAGAGAGAGAGAGAGAGAGAGAGAAGTGGAGAGAGATAAAGTACCAACCAATCAGCGTCAAACTGTCATTTTTCAAACACAGCCTGTAAATAGGCAGTAAGAAGCCAATAGGTTGTTACTTTTTGTAATATTTGTTTTAACTGAATGCTGCGCTTATACTGGACTCCATAAGCATTTGTTAAAGATACGGAACCATAGTCTGCCATGGCGTTAACTTTCATTGCCCCATCTGGTAGAAATTCTAAGAGTAATCAATAGAAAGTGAATGTACTCTATGGTTTATATTTTATAGAGTGTGAATTGCAAGAGACATTGGGGGTCATTCTGAGTTGATTGCTCGCTGTCTATTTTCGCAGCGCTCAGGTAAAAAAATGGCAAAACTGCGCATGCGTATGCACTGCAATGCGCAGGGGCGCCGTACGGGTACAAAGAGGATCGGTACTGGGCGACGGATTTAGCGAAGATTCCATTTGCACAGCCGAACGCAAGGTGATTGACAGAAAGAGGGCGTTTAGGGGTGGCAAATGACCGTTTTCTGGGAGTGTTTGTAAAAACGCAGGCGTGTCCAGGCGTTTGCTGGGCGGGTGTCTGACATCAATTCCGGCACCAAAAAGACTGAAGTGATCGCAAGGGCTGAGTAAGTCCATAGCTACTCTGAAACTGCACAAAATGTTTTTGCTGCGCTCGGCTGCAAAGGCGTTCGCACACTTGCAAAGCGAAAATACACTCCCTTGTGGGCGATGACTATGCGTTTGCATGGCTGCTAAAAGTAGCTAGCGAGCGAAGAACTCGGAATGACCCCCATTGTCTTTAATCTGCAACTGCTTTCTATTAACATTCTCTAATAAAATATATTTGAAAGCTGTTATGGAGAAGGGACATTGGTTTTCATCATTTCCAAGTTTGAAATTGTGAATACTATACCTTTCTGACCTACTTACAGGATCCTCACTTAATAAAGGGGAAAAAATACTTTGTTTTCACACCTTTGCCCTTGCTATTAGGTCAGCAGCAAAAACATAATAGGTGTGAACACATCTCCTTTAACACCTTGTTCTTGTGGTGATTGAGGCTTTTCAAAGTTGTTGAGAGCTATCGCAGTGTCCTCTGTGCTATTTTGAGAGACAAACCACCGTGCACTTTACTTTACAGAAATGAAAGCTGTTCCTTTGGAATAGGAGCAAATCATCAATGATCAGTCAGAATAACACAAAAATTGACTTGGAAATATTAAATTTAAAAACATTAAAATGATCCCTATCTTTTTATTCTTTTGTATGTGTATTCTTTTGTATTTTACTAAGGCAAATATAAAGGGGATGTCTGTATAATAATATTGCTGCAAGATAATTTTTCCTAGTTTTATTGATTGGGCTACAGCCAGTGTTGGACTGGGTCATGAAGGGCCCACCGGGGGAATGCAGTGGTAGGGGCCCATTTTTTGGAGTGTGGACAGACTCTAGTTGGTTTTCATGGGCTGGGCCCCTTGATAAACATATATAGTAAATACAGCTAGGGCATGCAATGTAGATTATTATCAGAAATGCACTGTAGAAACTTCATCATAGTCCTGTGTAGTATAAGGTAACATATGTATAATGTATAATTCAAGTGCACAGTATGGAACCTGATCCCTAGAGAAGCAGGTAGGGCACCAGGCAGTAGGGCCCACCGAGGGTTTCCCCTGTAACCCTGTGAGCCAGTCCAATCTTGGCTACAGCATTTAGGCTGCTTGCCTAAGTCGTCACTCAGAAGAGGTACCATTGTTTGTCGTCTCTCTGTAACTATAATTTTTTTTTGCAAAACTGTACTATCAATTTTACTGACATGTGATAATGACTATCTTGGGGGAGGGGGGTGACCTAGGGCTTGTTTAAGAGATGGACACAAATGCCTTCATAGCTACGATCCCTTACGCAGCAGATGTCTAAAAATATGTTAATGTTGTAGATGCTGGGATTTGTATTGAGGCACCCACTGGCAGTGCCTCATATCCACTGCTTGTATATAAACATGCAACCATTGGATGCACAATTTTCAATAAACCAGCTTCTGACTGACTCTATGGTTGAGCAGCATAGTCATCTGTAGAAGACGTTAGAGCCATTTAGCTGCATACGGGAGGGATTGCAGAAGAAAGCTGTGACCTGCCCCCAAAATCATTGCAACACACCTGCATTTGAGTCACCACTAACCCATTACCACCCTCAAATGCTCTCTGACTGTCAATCACTTTGCAAAGAACACCTTACCCCCTTTTCAAGATCATAGCGGAATATGCGCAGTGTGACTGAGACGTGTGCAGTGGCAGAAAACTACTCTACTTTGTGCAACATTGACATACTGTAGCTTCCATCGCTGATTCAGGACCCTAGTGGTGGGTGACTTGTGTAACAGCATGTGGACAGGAGTATGAGAACATTGAAGAGAATAGGCACACACCTTCACATACAGTATTGTCGCTCAGAAACTGCACAGTGGATAATCTATAACTGCATCTTACATATACATCATGCACTGCTAGGCACAACCAAGCACAAAACGTGTTGCATTTACAATCTATCATTGCTACTATTATTATTATTATTATTTATTATTATTATTATTATTATTATTATCATCAGTATTTTTTATAGCACCTACATATTACGCAGTGCTCTCTTTATTGTCTACTGTGAATTCAGACATAAAAACACCTGTTTAACAATTAATACAATTAATTTACACAGAATCCTGCCCTGAGAGGTACCCCCTTATGACAGGTTGCGTTTTATGGATGATGGCAAAGGTGTAGCTACCAAAGGTGCAGGGAGTGCAGCTGCTATGGGGCCCAGAGCTGAGAGGGACCCTCCTTTCCTGTCACAGTTACATGAGTCATATGCATTTTTCACCTTTGGTTGGTACATAAAGGCCCTTAAAAACGCTTGCCTTAGGGGACTACAATATATCTAGTTGCGCATCGGGACCTGCTCATTGTAATGTAGTATAAAATTAACTGGTTGGCATTATAATGTTACAAAATATAAATTGAGGCACTGTAGTGTGGTGCAATATGAAGTGTAGGCCCTATATTGTGGTATACTATGAACTGGGGGTATTTTAATGTGACATTAATATGATTTGGGGACCCTATATGACATAATGTGAATTGAAGGTACTGTGTTACATAATGTTTACTGCCAGCCTTACTATGTAACATAACGTGAACTAGGGCACTACTATGGTTCCGAAAATAAATTAGGGCACCACTATAGGGCATAACATTAACTAGGGCACTACTATGGGTTAGAAAATAAACTTGGGCACTATTATGGGGTGATAAGAAGTGGCGAGACAAACCGCACTAGATCGCTCCCGTCTCTAAAGAAGACCTCCTAAGAGAGGAGGTGAATTTCAACAGGAGACTGATGAAATATGTATGTGACCAACTACCTTATTATTTAGAGAAAGAATATCTTTCAAAAAATTTCAATGGTTGGTGGTGCTCCCCAGAGTCAGAAATTGCACAATGTATAGAAAGAAAAGAAGACTCTTTTTTGGGGGGCACTCTTAAATATAATACACCTGTACAGGAAGAGTACTATTGTTAGTAAAATGTAACTTTTATTTAGTATGTTTAAAATATCAGAGATTATGTATACAAAAAAATGCACCTTCTTTTCATGGTATTTTTTGTTCTATACTAAGCAGTGCCGTTTTTCAGGGATAGTTTACCCCGATACCAATATAGGTCTTAATAAGGATAGGAATGTGGTTATCAATTGTGGGCTTTCACAACCCATAAAATACCCACTTTGGGAATAATTCTACACCAAATTGAATAGCAAGGCATGATTTTTATTGCTGCATTTTTTTTGTATACATAATCTCTGATATTTTAAACATACTAAATAAAAGTTACATTTTACTAACAATAGTACTCTTCCTGTACAGGTGTATTATATTTAAGAGTGCCCCCAAAAAAAGAGTCTTCTTTTCTTTCTATAACATTGCACTATTATGGGGTACAAAATTAACAACTGCTGCAAAGAGGTGTCTCTCTAGAGCTTTGGGACAGTGACCTCTTTAAAATGTTAATATGGGGCACACAAAGTTTTGGCTACGCCGCTGGATCATGGAATGGATGAATAAATCGACAATACTTTTTATTACGGGCTATGTACTGTATGCTGAATTTTTAGATAAGAAATAATAAAAATAATATTATCAAATATTTTATTTTTCTACTCCTTTTTTCATCCTAACTTTTGTAAACTGATTTTCTGTCTATAAACTAGAAATGTGCGCCGGGCCATTTTTGCCGGATTTGGTTCTAATTTGCTAGCTGGCTATGGATTTGCAAAATCGCTGTGACTGGCTTTGGCTTTTTATTTGGATTTTGTTTTTTTTTTTTGTTTTTTTTTTAAATTTACAAAAAAAGCTAAAATCACAGTTTTTTGTCCCTACAGTATTATTGACCTCAATAACATTAATTTCCAGTGATTTCTATACCTCACAGCAAACAATATTGTTTTCACCAATATCGGCCAAAGGCTGACTGGCTAAAGTGTGGTATATGTGTGGGTTGGATACAGTGTGGGTCAGATACAATGTGGGTTGGATACAGTGCAGGATAAAGGACAGGTTGGATACAGTGTGGAATACAGAGTGGGTTGCATACAGTGCTGGCTGGATACTGTGTGGTTTGGATACAGTGTGGATCCGATACTGTCCGGGATATATTACTGGTTTGATACAGTGTGGGATGCAGTGTGGGTTGGAAATCGTGCAGGTTGGATACAATGTGGGTTGGACACAGTGCAGGATACAGTGTGGGTTGGATACAGTGCAGAATATATTACTGGTTGGATACAGTGTGGTTCGGAAATAGAGCAGGTTGGATACAGTGTGTGTTGGATACAGTGCGGGATACACTGCGGGTCGGATACAGTTTGGGTTGGATACTGTGTGGGTTGGATACAATGCTAGATACATTGCTGGTTGGATACAATGCAGGATACAGTGCCGGTTGTATACTGTGCCGGTTGTATACAGTGCCAGTTAGATACAGTGCATGTTGGATATAGTGCGGGATACAGTGTGGGTTGGAAACAATGCAGGATACAGTGCAGGGTAGATACACCAATAGAGCACTTGCTGAGACAGGGCATGCCATTGGTGTCCTCAGCGCGGGAGTGTTGGCACTGCAGGGGTGCTGGCAGAGTCCTCATTGTGGGGTTGCCTGCGGTGTCAATACTGCTGGGGTGCATGCAGTGTCGGCAGTGATGGTTGTGTCCTCAGTGCACAGTTGCTGGTGGTGTCGGTACTTCTGGCTGTGTCAGCAGTGTGGGGTCTGCCTGTGGTATCCTAACTACAGGGATACAATGCAGGATACAGTGCAGGGTTGATACACTAATAGAGCACTTGCTGTGACAGGGCATGCCATTGGTGTCCTCAGCGCGGGAGTGTTGGCACTGCAGGGGTGCTGGAAGTGTCCTCAGTGTGGGGTTGCCGACGGTGTCCATACTGCTGGGGTGCTGACAGTGTTGGCAGTGATGGTGGTTTCCTCAGTACAGGGATGCTGGCAGTGTCCTCAGTGCAGAGTGGCTGGGGGAGTTGGTACTGATGGCTGGGTCGGCAGTGTGGGGGTGCCAGGGGTGTCCTCACTGCAGGGGTGCCAGCAGTGTTGGCAGTGCTTGCAGTGTCCTCAGTGTGGGGGTTGCTGATGGTGTTAGTACTGTTGGGGGGGTGTCGGCATTGCAGGAGTGTTGATGGTGTCCTCAGTGCAGGGGTGCCAACACTGTCAGCAATGCGGGAGTGCCAGCGGTGTCCTTAGTGCTGGGTTGTGTCAGCAGTGTGAGGGTTCTGACTAAGTCAGCAGTGTGGGGGTGCTGCTTGTGTCGGCATTGCAGGATTGACGGAGGTGTATTCAGAGCAGGGGTGTCGGTAGCGAAGGAGTTCCAGTGGTATCATCAGTGTGGGGCTGTCAGCAGTGCGTTTGGTGGCATCGGCAATGCAGGTGGCTGTGTCGGCAGTGCATGTGGTGGTGTAAGAGTTGTGTAGGCCGCCATCTTTCCCCTCATTAAAGTCTATAGAGATTGAATGGCTGGGAGCTGTAACAGACAGCTCTCTCAACCAATCAGCGGTCAGCCCCATTGACTTTTGAAATTGGTGCCCGAGGTGAACACGTGAGATCCAACAGCGGGATCTTGAGTATTTGGCTCAGCAGGGCTCTAGGAAGCAGGGCCTTATCCGAGCCCCGGGCTCAACTGCCTCAGATAGGGGAAGTTTGTAGCGGTTCAGAATTCTCAAAATCCGAACCGCTCATCTCTACCACAAACCACTGAACTTCACAGAAACTCAAATTTCCCCTAATGCTTTGCTCATATCTTGCCTTTAATAGAAAGCAAAATCCCATTAATATTCACATTTGTACTCTCATACAGTACCCCAAATGATAAATTACTTTGTCCATATAGATCTAAAACTGGGAGCTACAGAAATGACTTAAATTTTTTATCTAATTATAACTCCACGGGATTACATCGAAAATCTGTTGCTTATTGCAACTCTGCATAAAGGATGCCTACTAACAATCTTAGTTTTAACACTATTATTTTCAGAGAACACAGTTTAACAGTAACAATCAGCGGTGGCTGCAGCGCCATCCATAGTGTACAGTAGGGAGCTGACCAGGGCATATGAACATACATGTGACGTTTTATGTAACATGTCCTTGCTTTCTTCCCAAAGGATCCACCGCAGTACTGAACTCACTGATCAGTCTGCCAATCATCATTTAGTCTGCCCCTGGAGTCCCATTGGCTGGCTTCACGCCAGTCCGGGGACGGGCTAGATGTTGAATGACAGGCTGATTAGTGAGTTCAGTGCTGCAGCGGCAGCGTATCCCCAGGGAAGGAAGACAGGACCATAGGCGTTTCTATAATGGATGCAGTGTGTGCTGTGCACATGGGACCCTGGGTCCAGGAGGGCCCACACCGCACATTGCACCTATAGAATATACTTACCCCTCCAGAGTCCCGCGATGGAGGCCCTGCTGTGCGGGCACAGATCACTCAGAAAATGGCCGCCGTAGCCATTTCTGAGTGATTTGCGCATGTACACTGGAGGTGTCCCCGGGAACAAGGTGCGGGCACCATCTTCCCGGAGACCTGCGCATGGGCAGTAGACACTGGCATTATGCCAGAGTCTACTGCTGCCAGAGAGGAGGTGCCACACAACAGAGGCTGCACGCGGGTCCCCATCTCTCTTAAAACGCCCCTGGCCAGGACATATGTTACATACAACTTCACATGTACTGTATGTTCATATGTCCTTGTCAGCTCCCTCCTGCACACTGTGAACAGTGCTGTAACCAAGGGGCAGCAGCTGCCTCTGGAAACAATGCTTTAGACTCGGTGGAACATCTACATATATTAATTTTACTTTTCTTTGAAATTTATCCCAGAGAGACAAGGTGATCTCCCAAATCGATGAAGGTTAACTAGGAGATGGGCATCCTTGTAAAGAAATCTCCCTTATACAGTATTTGCTTAGAACTACATCAATGGAGAATTGATAACAGAATGACTTTCTATACAATAAGTTCACAGAAATTGATATTTAATTATACTAAAAATATAAATTTTCTTGAGAAACAAATATTCCTGATTTAAGAAAAATGTAAGAACAAAAAGCTGTTTAGTAATTAGTTTAGGAGGAAGATGATTTTGAATGAATCAGGATGCTACTAGCTACAGTTCCATATCCTCTTAGATTTCTAAAAATAATAATAATGATAAATATAGTCGTAAAGTAGTAGTCGTTGTCAGAGGCATCGCTCTGCCCCTTGACATCCTGTGCGGCAGGTACAAATGGGGTTTGGCTTTGTGGTATGAGGCATGGCACCATGGGACATGGGCGTGGCTAGCCGTCCTGACCCCCATTTTCATCACGCAGGGGGTCCTGCTCAGTGACAGGATTCGGGTTGCTGTACTGTAATGTTACAGTGCAGCACCTGGCTCCTATCACTGAGCAGAAGCCGTCACTTTGGTGTCACCCCTCGGCGGGTGACACCCAGGTGTGGGATGCACCCCCTTTCTGACGCCACTGGTAGTTGTCATATAGCACACCATAACACATTCAAAGTAAAATGGCACACAAAAAGCTGCATACGTACATTTTGCTTTATATATTTTAAAAATGTACAAATACTGTATGAAGCATATATTGTTTTTATACATATTCCTAATATCTGTGCATCAGAAGGTCAGCAGAGATATGAAAATTATCTTCTGCAGACCAACAGATTAGAGATGATTCAAGTAATTGTTCTACTACTTGACCCATGAAACTATGAAATGTACGTTTGTTTATAACCTTTACGTCAGAAATATCATACTGTACTGTATGTAGTTAATTATGTTTTTGCATGTATCAAAAACTGGTGCTTATTAACTGAAATTAAATGTAATAAAGGACATAAATAAGTAGAGATGTACGCTGACCCCCGTGTTTTGTTTTTTGTGTTGGACCTGTATCTCCCTCGTGTTTTGGATCTGTATTTGGTTTTGACAAAGTCACTCTTGTGTGTTTTGGTTTTGGATCTATCTTTTTCTTAAATAATAAAAACCGCTATAATCGGGGGCGTGGCTTACCTGGAGAAGAGAGCAGACGTGTCTATGCTGGCCTCCTCTCTCCAGAGTTCTTAAACCTTCCATTTGGGGTGTTCACCCCCTGTGTGCACTCTCTGGGGGCACCCCTTCCCCCCCTTGTAGGCCTCCTCAGCCCTGCTGTGCCTGCCGCAGAGCCGGGGAGCAGTATTCACTGCTCTCGCAGGTTGCGGCCTACACTCTCCCGGAAGCCGGGGACTCGCGTACTCCCGGCGCCCGCGATTTGAGCTCCGTGGCAGGGACGCGGCGCCGGGAAGGAGCGCGGACCCCTCGCACGCTGCCCGGACCCTCCAGAAGCCTTCCCCTGAGCCCCAGGGTGGACTCCCTCTGAAGCAGCTGGTCGGGGAGACGCCTGGCAGTGGGGGACAGCGATAGACCTGAAGCCCAGGGAGACGCGGCGGCCATCTTTGTCCATATCGGAAGTGCTGGATTTGAGGTAACAGTGTGCCTATACAGTGTGGGGGTCCCTGGACTGTGGCTTCACTGGGACTGGTGGCCCTCTGGTACTGTTCTCCCCCTGTTCTCCCTCTGAGGCCCCTGTTGAGAGATCTGTGCATTTTCTGTTGTGGGGAGAAATAGCCTTTTTCTCGGCACTATTATCTTCTACTATAACTGCCCCACCTAGTGGTCCCTGAGTGTTATAGCATACATTTTTTCACACAGTGTGCTGGATATATAATACATATTGCTCTGCAGACTTCATAGGACCGCAGATATCCCGGCACCTGCGGAGACGATCGGCCGTGATGTCCCCATGGTTGAATAACCAAGATATTATGAAGTGACCACTCTGAGATAACTCTGCCTACACCCGAATGCTCCTATGACATGATATAACAACTCGACTTTTGCGTGGATCCCTCCTTGATTGATATTTCAGAAGCCTTATGCCTCCCATTCCTCTACCTTTGTCGTTCAGCGCTGTCATGTCTCCCAAGAAATATAAGGCCGCTAAAACTGTCTCCCAGGTGGCGTTCTTTAAACCTTCTCCTCAGGCCGCTAAAGCAAAGGATGCGCGGGGTGGTGCCTCTAAACCTTCTGTCCTGGTGCCCTCGCCATCTAGAGACACGTCCGCTCCTGCCACTGCACACCCCAGCTCCATCGATGACGGTGACTCGCTTATGGTGGGCGCTATGAAACATCTCCTAACACAATTTAAGGATGAAGTCGCAGCAGAATTTAGAGCGACTATGAAGGAATGTCAGAGATCTATTGATGAGATTGGTGGCCGCACCGATCTCCTAGAAATGAAAATGGGTGAAGTGGTGTCGTTGCACAACGACCTGATCTCTTCTCATGAACTGCTCCAAAATGAGGTCACGGCGCTCAGGGACAAACTCTCGGATATTGAGGGCAGATCGAGACGTAACAACATAAAGCTACGTGGTGTCCCGGAAGCTGTCGCTAATAGCGCTTTAAACGATTTTGCAGTTGACCTCTTCAGCAAACTCCTTCCTTCGTTCCGCTCAGTGGACTTCCTACTTGATCGTATCCATAGGCTCTCTAAAGCCAGGAACGCTCCTGATGGTGTCCCCCGGGATGTCCTTATGAGGTTACACTATTTCCACGTGAAGGAGGCAATCTTGAAAGCTGCTAGACCCTCGGATACTGCATCGGAGGCTTTGGGCTCACTTCAGATCTTCGGAGACCTGTTCCCTGCTACTTTAGCGAAACGGCGCTCTCTTTACCCCATCACATCAGTGCTACGTAAAGAGAACATTCTATACAGATGGGGATTTCCTACTAAGTTACTTATTTCTCGAGAAGGTTCTACTGTTGTCATAACGAATGTCGAGGAGGGTAAAAAGATCCTAGCATCATGGAACTCTGCAAGCTCTTCTACACCCACCTCTCCCGAGCGGGGCCTTCAGCGGGACTGGGACTCTTCAGCTGCAGAACTTTGAGTATTGTTTGATTTACTATACTTGCATTGATTTCATGTTTTTCTGGTCGGTTTGTAATGTTGTATTTCCTATGTTGCACTAGTTCCTTGGCGATTGTTTGATGAGGGTGTCTATGTGATATCTGAGTGCTGTTAGAGTGTTTTTCAGTGTTGCCTCCTCTCTGCCGGTTAACTGTTTGGTGCCTGTCTCTGCTGCCCCGACTGCCACCCACATTTCTTTGTCGGCTGGGAATTCTACCCGAGTTTCCGTTAATCCCGGTGGCTGTCGGGGGACCAGAGATGGAGGGCCGAGGAACTACATCTTGTTTAATTTTGGTTCGAGTGCGGGCAGATTGACCACTACCCTCCACAGTTTAACTCTGAGTCGCCATGGTTAGGCGTCCAAATGTGCCCCCACGAGGAGTTATTGTTCTGTTTCTTCTTCCTGTTATCCTTCATCTTTTTTGTCCTTTCTTTCCCTTTTCCTCTCTTTTTGTCCGGAAATGTTACACACACTTTCTACTTGCCAGTTGGTTGTCGATAGTTATGCAATCCCCGACAGTTTTACAATATGGTTAACATTGTTTCTATAAATGCAAAGGGTCTTAATTTCCCACATAAAAGGAGATTAGCACTTAATTATTTCCATAAACTTAAAGCTCAAATCATAGCCGTCTAAGAGACTCATTTTATTAAATCAGCCCCTCCAAGGTTTACTAATGGGAGATTCTCCCATTGCTATCTGGCTAACGGGCCAACAAAGAAGGCGGGGGTGGCAATCTTGATATCTCAGCACTGCGCATTTTCCCTCACTTCGCAATACTGCGACCCTGAGGGGAGAATTCTAATTCTGGTTGGTACTCTTGAAAATAAAGAGGTGACATTAGTTTCTTGCTATGCTCCTAACACCAGCAACTAGCATTTTGCAGGAAACTTTGCGCTAAGGTGCAGCAATTGGCTAAGGGCGCTTTACTCTTAATGGGGTACTTTAACTTGACCCTGGATCCTTTAGTTGATAACTCTAGCAAGCAGCCCTCGCTCTCCAGTCAGCTCCATAGGAATGCAAAGGGCTTTAGCCAGCTACTGGCGGAATGTGATGTTTTAGACCTCTGGCGCGTTAAGCATCCAATGGACAGGGATTACACATTTTTCTCCCCGGTGCATGCATCCTATTCTAGAATAGATCTAGCATTAGCAGATAAGTGGACTCTACAGTCCATCCGTAAAATCTCCATTCTCCCCCTGTCCTGGTCGGATCACTCCCCACTATACATCGAATGGGATATAAATAGTAGAAAGGTTACCCTGGCCCCATGGCGCTTAGGTAAACTCAGTCTTCTTCAGTCGGAGACCATGCAGGCGATCCAAACCACCTTGGATTATTATCTTTCTGAGAACTCTCCTCAGGAGACATCTATCTTCACATTCTGGTGCGCCCTCAAAGCAGTAACACGAGGGACGGCGATTCAAACAGCGGCTAAGCTTAAAAGGGCATATCGTAAAAAATTTGAACAAGCTGAGCTCACAGTCGTTTCCCTGGAGAGTTCTCACAAGGCTCATCCACACGATAAAGCTTTCCTTAAGTCATTGAAAGAAGCAAGGGAGGCGGTAAATGTTTTCTATCTAGTGGAGGTCCAACACAACCTACATAGACTGAACTAAAAATGTTATGTTTATGGCAACAGGGCTGATAGACTACTGGCGAGGAAGCTGAGGGATAAGAAGGTGAAATAAAAAATCCATATTGTCCACTCAGATAGGGGAAAGAGAGTCTACGATCCTGACAAAATTGCAAATGTCTTTGCATCCTATTACTCTAAATTATACAACTTGAAGGGGGATTCTTCTTCTTTTCAACCTACAGGCATAGATGTTCAGAATTTTCTGAGTAATTTTCCTCTCCCCTCGCTGTGGTCGGAGTCTTGTAGCTCGCTCAGTGTGCCTTGGACTTTAGCCGAAATCGAAAAGGCTATTGACTCCCTTCCAGCGGCCCCGGGACCCGATGGTTATCCTTCTGGTTTCTATAAATCCTTTAAGGAGAACTTAGCCCCGGTGCTCTTGTCGGTGTTTAATGAAGCCTAAGAGGCTGGCCACTTCCCCAAAGAGATGCTAGAAGCTCAAATCTTCATCATTCCCAAACCGGGAAAAAGCCCTACCTCAGTCCAAAATTTTAGACCAATTGCTTTATTAAATACGGATCTAAAAATTTATGCCAAATTAATTGCTAACCGTATCAGTCCCCTTCTCCCTTCCCTTATCAACCCTGATCAAGTGGGCTTCATCTTAAACCGACAGGCCCCGGATAATACGCGTAGGGTGATTAATGTTTTTGAACATTCTGCCTGTAGAAGAGAACCCCTCCTAGTTTTGTCTCTGGACGCCGAAAAGCGTTCGATAGATTGAACTGGGATTTTATGAGATTAACTCGGGACAAATTTGGCTTCTCTGGATGGATCTTAGACTCTATCCTGGCTCTCTATTCCACACCCAGTGCGCGGGTCTTTGTTAACGGATGCCTTTCTTCACCCTTCAATATCTCTAATGGCACGCGACAGGGCTGTCCGCTATCTCCTCTTATTTTTGCATTGGCGATAGAACCCTTGGCTGCTTGCATTAGATCCCGGGACTCGATTAGTGGCCCTGTTATAGGGGGCATTTCTCACAAAATTAGCTTGTTTGCGGACGATATTCTGCTATGTCTTTCTGACCCTGAGGCTTCCTTGCCAGTTCTTCATGACGTCCTTCAAAGTTATTCGGATGTTTCTTTTTATAAATTAAATACAAATAAAACTGAAGCCCTCCCACTCAATATATCTCCGACTGTGGTCTCTAGGTTGAAGCATTCGTACAAATATGCCTGTAAATCCTACTCTTTGAGATATCTAGGGATTAATTTAACCAGAGAAGATAATTTGATTGAGTGAAATTATGCCCCGTTATTAAAAGCGTTTACGGAGCGGACTGGGGAGTGGATGCTACAGGAAGTGTCTTGGTTGGGTAGGATTGCTGCTGCCAAGATGGTCTTATTGCCGAAATTAATGTACCTGTTTTGCGCCATACCAAGGCCCCTTCCCAAACTCTTCTATAATAAATTTAATCAGGTCCTGATCAGATATGTGTGGGGAGGCTCTAGACCGAAAATTGCTAAACAATTCTTATTCTGCCCAAACTGTCTGGTGGGGTAGCTTTCCCAGATATAGAAAAGTACCATGCTGCATGTCTGATGAGTTAGTCTAGAGACTGGTTCGACACCTCGAGTCTGAAACCTTGGGTTATCCTGGAAGCTTCTTGCTTGGACGCTGTTTCTCTCCCTGATTTGTTTTGGTTACTACTGTCTGCTGCTCGGAGTAGGGCCGGATCCTGCAAGTCTATTAAAACGACCCTAGATTCATGGCATAAACTAGTGCTCTCTTCGGAAGAGATCAATTTACCTGCCCCCTACCTGTCGTTATCTGCTCTTATGTCATCGATTCCTAATGTCTCCCTAGAGGAGTGGATTCGGAAGGGGCTTTCCACTGTGGGCGATTTATTTGTAGGAGACGTCTTGATGTCCTTTTCTCAATTGCAAGAGAGATTTGGGATTCAGACTCAAGATTTTTTCAAATACCTGCAGGTGAGAAGTTGGTTACACTCATTTACTCCCTCACATCTCCACAAACCTTCTCTTCCGTCTTATATTATAAGCCGATTGGAGTCGTCCTTGCATAAATATGGGATTACGTGGTGGTACCAATTTCAATTGACAAATGGCCCACAGACAAAAGTAAAAGCTCAGACTTTATGGGAAAGAGATTTGAATAGGTCCTTTGTTGATGCAGATCGGGACAGTATATTTAGATCTTGTTTTAAAGTCTCCAAATGTGTTAACCACTCCGAAATGCTCTACAAGCTTATACAGAGGGCCTACTTCACCCCTGAAAGACAACACAGGATCTGGCCTTCACAATCTAAATCATGTTGGAGGAAATGCGGCTCTACGGGGGATATCTTTCATATCTTCTGGGCATGCCCTCGTATACAACCACTTTGGAGAGAAGTTTTAAATATGGCTAGCATAGTGTTAGGGCTCAACATCCCCCTGGACCCAGCTCTAGCGCTATTCCATTTATACGTTGATCGCCTCTCCACAGGTGATTGCTACGTCTTGGGGCATATCTTGATAGCACTAAAGCTGCTATAGCACAATTGTGGAAATCTGAGAATATTCCTACCTTAGCGTTTATTCAAAATAAGATTCACAAACATTTCATTTTCGAAACAGCGGAGGCTAAATATTCCTCCTCGGCTAACTCTATCCACCTGAAATGGTTAGGATGGTCCGATTATAGGAGTAGAGAAGGTAGGCTAACCGTTTATAGCTCTCCAATTGATGTGTCTGTGCTTTGCCCTACCTAGATTGACCTTTACAAGAATGTTGTGTTATCAGGTATTTTCTAAGTTTATTGTATTTTTGTCCTTATTGCTTTTTTTTCTTCTTCCATGTCTTTTCTCAGTGCTTTCTCCTTTTCTTGTATCTGAACGCCTAATGTAGCCAATTGTATATTCATCCGACTGTGCGTTGTTTGTATTTTGCATATGGTAACCATTCCGGACTTCCTATGTGTTTCCCTTACCTCTTTTTTCTGTTCCCCATTTCTGTGTGTAAACTCTTCAATAAAAATGTAATGTTTAAAAAAAGAAAACAGCTATAATCAAATAATTTGGACCTATTTTTGTTCTTACAGTATTTTTAACCTTAATAACTTTCACTTCCAGTCATTTACAGCCAGTTTTGACCACTTCACAGCTCACAATATTGTTTTAATCCATTTTAGGCCACGAGCCAGCTGGTTACTAACCGACACAGCAGTGGCACAAAAGCGTGGCAGTTTGTAGCACATCTATAAACATTGCAACACAGCAGTGCAGAATTGAAAAGTGGTGTAAGATGGAATTGTCCTTCGGACCCCTCCCCCATAAAGAATATTAAAAAGACATGCACAGTTTAACAAACCTGGCACTTCAGTGACAAGAACTGACACTTTTGTGTCTGAAGTGCTTGCTTTGTTTGGGCACCCACAAAACATATTTTTTGGAAGGACTACCTCCAATGAATAATGAGGATGTTATTTTAAATTATAATATTGTAAATAATAAAATTAATAAATTTCATGAACGTGCCGCAAATGACATAACATGGAGGAGTTGCCTAGATGGATAACTCCCCTACTTCTACTAATGTTGGCCTCACAAATGGAGCATATGCCTTCACAAACAGTTTCAGGATTTGGGTAAAAATAATCCCACATCCAAGAGATGGTTTTTTTTTGTTTTATGCCTAGGCATCACAATGACTTTCTTATCACAGGCAAGAACTGCAGCCACTGGTGGCTGGCTTACACAAACAACATTATCAACATTCTCAGTGTCAGATAGTATAACACACATATCCCTCTCATTCTGTTCCACTTCCACACATGATCCTCAATTTCTATTATGCCCTCATCATCACCATTTTTACATGTACTGCTTCCCATATGTGCAAATGGTACAGACATGGTGGAAGGAGGTGAAAGAGGATTCTCTATGAGGACAGTGTATGAAATGTCAGACTCACACATAGCTGACGTGGACACCCCTAAATGTTCACTTAGGAATGTTTAATGGTTTGAAATGTACAGTTTGTACTACTGCCTCAGTAGTAGTTTTTTTTATACCTCTTCTAGACTTTGGATGAAAAGTTCCTGCATTGTCATGAGATGCAGAAGAAGATCACTAACTGACAGAACCACCACTGAAAGGCTAAGACCTGAGTCTTTCTTTGTCACTTTCATGTTTCTCTCCAGCTAACTTTTCTTTTGATGTTTTTTTCTTTACCACTGTAAAATTTAATTGCTTCTATGATTTGACATGCCCTTACTTAAGCCCTCTATGCCCTTGGACATCAACCTTAGTAGATGACATTGACGGACTTGTATCATCATGACTGGTGGTAGCACCTACAGCACTAGTATTTGCTTCCTGCTTTCCTCTCAATTGTTTATCCTCCATATCTATCAACAAACAAGACCCAAGTGGAGTACAGCACAGAGCACAATTTGTTCAAATTTTTTTACTACTTACAGTGTCACACAATACATGTATGAGTCAGGCCTGGGGCCCCCAATAATTAACATTTTGACTCATCATGAGCGCCAGATTGACTCACCATGAGTGCCAGAAGGATCCCTGCTTGCAAGTCAGGACTGCTTCAAAGAGGTAAGCATCAGGGTTGCGGGAGCATTCATCATCTACAGATGGCGAATGCTCCTGCAGTCAAGCTCTAAAAATAGTGTATGACTGAGGTCCCCATGCTAGTGTATGGGGATGACGGGCCAGATCAACAGTGAAAAGTAAGCAGGAGATATCGGAGATATCTCCTGCATTACATTTATGATGAATGGCCTCAATTCTTCATTTATACAAAAGTAGGTGAAAATAACCATTTTTACCTTCTTTTGTAGAAATTAGTTGTTGACAAATAGACCCCTTATTTCTTATTTTTGAAAATTTGTTGATATAGGGCCATCATATTACATTTAAGATTATGTTTTTATTACAAATGTAGTGCAAAAATAATTATCAAATTAGCTTAGTAAAGAAAAAAAAAATTAACCAAACTAAAACAAAACAGAAGAGACTTCCACACATAACGGGACTCTCACATAAACATAAATCCAAGGCTTTACCACTAACTCTCACAGCCCGAGTGCTTCAACTTCTTAAACTGAACAAGTATTTCTAGTGGCAACACCAGAAAGCCAGCTGACCAGATATACGAAACAAACGTCTCTGGCCCTGTCCTGAAAGACTTTGTAAAGAAAAAGCAAATAGACTGGGACAAATTGTTATTTGTTGGGTTAGTAGAATAACTGCAACAAATTTGAATGTTCTCCTAAGTATTTTCTATGTACTCTAAAAGTGACCAAATTGTTTTCCTGTGCAGTGATAAGTTTCCAGGGTCATATCGTTATACAGTAGTTATATGGCTTGGTAAACATACATGTAGAGGGGACTGATAGAGCAAACAGGGAGTGGGTGGAGCCCAAAAGCTTCCAAAACAGCAGTATTGGACCTGGCAACCTTGTAATAGACTCCCATGAATTTATATGGGAGGAGCACATAGTGTAGGAAAGATTCTAGAGCAGTGGTTCCCAACCTCGGTACTCAAGTACCCCCAACAGTTCATGTTTTCCAGGTCTCCTCACAGGATTGCAAGTGAAATAATTTGCTCCACCTGTGGGTCTTTTAAAATGTGTCAGTGAGTAATGAATACACCTGTTCAACTGCTAGATGACCTGGAAAACATGAACATTTGGGGATACTTGAGGACCAAGGTTGGGAACCACTGTTCTAGAGGGAGTAGAAAGGACCAGAATAATGAAAGAGTTATATATTTTTGAGAATTAAAGCGTACAACCTGGTAACACTTTTATGGATGCTACCTGTTAGCTACCCAACTGCATGCACTTCTTCTGCCTCCATATGAATCAATGGTTCTCATTCATACCATTCATATCCAATACAACAAACATATGGCCATCCACCATTTTTTTTTAATTATCTATCTATCTATCTATCTATCTATCTATCTATCTATCTATCTATCTATCTAAACATCACATTGCTGGTATAAATATATTCATACTTACTGCTACCTGCTAAACACCACTACCATATTATCCTTTTAGTACATGAACTCAGTAACACAGCAAAATAGCAATCATGTATAACAAAAAAATCCTTGCAAAATCTTAAAGTTATGCAGTTATTTATCTTTCAGAAATTTTATCTCCATGTGCTATTCTTACTGGTCCAGCTCATAGGTTCAAAATAATTTTCTTAATATGAAACCATTTTACTACTCACAAAATCATACTACAATGATCTATATCTTTAATAATAAAACACAAAGGCTGGGTACACACTTGCCGATGTGCATCCGATATATTGTCTGAACCGGCAGATCGGACAATATATATTATATACTGTACATTGGCAAGTATGTATACTCTACATTGTTAACGATACACGCTCCTGCGGGTCGTTAACATGGTACAATATCTTTAGTTTTAAACTTGAAATCTAAAGATATTGGTGGTCATTCCGAGTTGTTCGCTCGGTAAAAATCTTCGCATCGCATCGATTTTCCGCTTAATGCGCATGCGCAATGTCCGCACTGCGACTGCGCCAAGTAAATTTGCTATGCAGTTAGGAATTTTACTCACGGCTTTTTCATCGTTCTGGCGATCGTAATGTGATTGACAGGAAATGGGTGTTACTGGGCGGAAACAGGCCGTTTTATGGGCGCGTGGGAAAAAACGCTACCGTTTCCGGAAAAAACGCAGGAGTGGCCGGAGAAACGGGGGAGTGTCTGGGCGAACGCTGGGTGTGTTTGTGACGTCAAACCAGGAACGACAAGCACTGAAATGATCGCAGATGCCGAGTAAGTCTGAAGCTACTCAGAAACTGCTACGAGGTGTGTAATCGCAATATTGCGAATACATCGTTCGCAATTTTAAGATGCTAAGATTCACTCCCAGTAGGCGGCGGCTTAGCATGAGCAAATCTGCTAAAATCCGCTTGCGAGCGAACAACTCGGAATGACCACCATTGTACGAGACAGCATGCACCTAGATGTGGGTGCATGCCGTTGCTGACTAGACGCAAATGATATTGTTTAGTGTGCATGAACAATATTGTTTGCGGGGGGATCTTGTGCAATGTCACTGACATCGGCTAGTGTGTATCCAGCCTAAGACTGAACATAAATAACAACTGTAAAACCAGTGATTTATAGTGTCTATTGCAGCCATACATCTATGGGCTTATTCCCTGATGCCGATCCAATAGGTAAAATGTAAACTGTTAAAGATCCCCCTGACTCACTGATTCTGATCATTTTGGGGTCTGCAAATTTAGGAATTACAACATGTTGGATTTTGCAGATCCCCTGGCCCAGGCATCAGCAGAACAGCAAAATGGGCAGATACACTTGTGATGGATAAATCCCTTAACCATACCTCCCAACTGCAGTGTTCCATGGTGGGGGGGGGCAGTTGGGGGGATCCTGTCACTCGCATGTGCACAGTGTCTATTCACGAAGACAAGAGGGACTGGGGGCATGGCCAGCAGGTCACAGAGTACTGGCCATGCCCCCATCATGATGGAAAATGGGGCATGGCTCCCAATAGTGGCTTTACCGTGAAGCCATGCCCCCTTTTCTGAGGACACACAACTTTTTCAGGCGGGCGCGGCTATGCCGTGTTGTAGTCCATCTTTCTACCTCCTAAAAGTTGGGAGGTATGCTTTAACTAAAAAGTACACAAATTGTTAGACATAGAAGATTTTGATATTGCAGCCACTATTCTCAGCTGTGTTTTGTATACATGCAAATGTAATCAGTTCGAAAAATTAGATACTGTAATAAAGGAAAAAATGTGCTCATCCAGACTCTAATGTGTGTGTTTCTTTTTTATTTTCATCCATGTTAAGTTTGCAGCATCTATTTGTTTCTGTTTGCACAGAAATAAAGAGTTCCTGATTGATTATACTGTACTTTCTTCTGCTCCTACAGTATAGAGCATAGGTCTGCAAACTCGGTCCTCATTACCCCACACAGTGCATGTTTTGCAGGTCTCCTCACAGAATCACAAGTGAAATAATTAACTCCACCTACAGACCTTTTAAAGTGTGTCTGTGAGTAATTAATACACCTGTGCATCTGCTGGGTTACCTGCAAAACATGCACTGTGTGGGGTAATGAGGACCGAGTTTGAAGACCTATGGTATAGAGCAGGGGTTCTCAAACTCGGTCCTCAGAACCCCACACAGTGCATATTTTGCAGGTAACCCAGCAGGTGCGCAGGTGTATTAATTACTCACTGACACATTTTAAAAGGTCCACAGGTGGAGCTTATTATTTAACTTTTGATTCTGTGAGGAGACCTGCAAAACATGCACCGTGTGGGGTCCTGAGGACTGAGTTTGAGAACCTGTGGTATAGAGCATATCTGCTAACAGATAATGGGCTAAGGAGTGCATATAGAAAAGAAAGAATAGTTATAAAAGTCAAAATTGCAGTGTAAGAAAAGATGGAGGCCAGAGAATATAGCTGCTGCTACCAGTGCTTCAACCAAATGCACAGCGATGAGTCTCACTAACCAGAGCTTAAAGGCATGGGCATTCAAATTAAAAATGCTCAGAAAAGAAGGTGGAAATAATGCCAAGCCTGAGCCAGTCACAGACGAATCAGCTGAGAAAGACCAGAAAGCTCACAGTACTGTACAACATCCTTCAGTTTGGACGATAATGAGATTTTGTATATATGTAACTGCGACCCTACAGGAAAAATGTGGCATGTGCTGCAGAAAGTGCACGAGAAAGCTAATTTAAGCAAAAATCTATATTTAATAAGGATGTTGTACCAGACTAAACTGCTCGAAGGTCTGCACATGCAGAACTATATAATATGTATCTTAGAGACTTTAGAGTGTTTGCACTGTATAGGAGAAATAAAGGACTTCAAATAGCAACCCTGCTTCTCAGTGGTATCCGAGACAGCTATTAGAACTTTGTTACAGCATTTAATGCCAGAGCAAATGAAAGGGACACTTGTAGATTAATTATTTCGCAATATAAAAAGTTTAAAAGAGGATGATCCAGCAGTTCAGGACTGTATTAAATGCACTAACACAACTTTCACATCGCAAACCCGGGCCTGACCTGGAATTTTGGAACTGAGTCCAACTCGGGACAGACCCTCTGACACTGCACTTTTGACCCGGGTTAATTCCGGGTTGGCCCCTTTAACACTGAACCAGGGTCACCCATGTAAACACTATAGTTGTCATTTAAAATTGACTTTTTCTGGCTCACAAAGATGAGGTCTTAAAAGGAAACAAAGGAACATCCATTCAGTGCCTTTTTTTAAATACCTAGTTGAATAACCCGGGACAGCCCCTTTCACAATGCACATTAACCTGGGTCTGACCTATGTTTAACCCTGTTTTAATCCCAGGTTGAAATGCCAGGATGCTCGATCTGGGTTATATCACTTTGGCGCTTTCACACTGCACCTCAACTTTGGTCAACCTGGCAATAACCCTGGTTATTTTGGTGATGTGAAAGGAGTTTAAATCTGGTCACTTATAGGTGGATTGATTGGTCTGGAAAGCCAGAATGAATCAGCTAAAGAAACAAGAAACAAAGCAAAAGCAAAGACTGCTATAAAGGAGCTGAAAAATACTTCTAAAGCTGAATGCGCTTTCAATACAAACACAGGCACAGTGATAAATGCCTGGTGTATTGGCTCAAGAGCTACAAGTCATATGACAAATTATAATAGTTTCTTTACTCAGTTAAAACAAAGTAATTCAAAAAGAATAGCCATGGTTAATGCTCATTGTATGGTCTTAGAAGGATAGGCGAATGTTTGATTTACTGTCCAGTCTCTCTGACATTTACCAGAAAGATTCTTATGACATATGTCTTATATGTGACTAATCTTAAAACAAATCTATTCTCTGTGAAATAGCTTATCAACAAGGATACGTTTTTATATTTAAATGTGATAAATGCATTATTACAAAGTAAGAAAAAGAATTGCATAAAGAACGAACAACTATAAAAGTCAAATTGTAATAAAGCTGTTAAGTGTTAGGGTCTCCTGCCCTGTGCTGCCACGTCGTCATGGCAACCGGGAGACAAGTGCTAGTGGAGTAACCTGAGCGCAGCTGATACTCCGGTTCGGGTCTTTTGCTGTGCAGTGGTTATAGGCTCTGTGCACGGCAGGGGATCCGGTGCTGGTTTTTGTGCTCACAGTCTGTGAGGTCTGAGTGGGGCGTGGACAGCACCTGCTTTAAAAGGCCTCTTTTCAGGGTAAGCAGATGCTGCTGAATCTCTGTTGGTTAGTCAGTTCATGAAAGTTAGCCAGTACTGTGTAGCTTTGTATTTGTTTGTTGCTTACTGCAAATAGGCCTGGGGATTTGGTATTACACTCTGCCAATCCAGACCTAGCAGTAAGACTGGAGTCAGTCGTTTAGCTTGCTGGGGTTCTGTTATTACTCTGTGAACTTAGCAAGTTTGCGGCTGTATTCTAACACTTGCCTGTCTAATCCTGTCTCACTGTGCTAGGTGTCAGGGGTCAGTTTAGTGGCAGTAAGCTTAAACCTGTGCACTGCAAGTGAGAATCAGGATTGTGGAGGCTCTCCTTGTGTCTATCATTCCATCTCTGACCAAGGAGTTTACTGCCACACCCGTTGGTAACCCTTTAGGGTTTTGCTGTTGCCCTTAGCAACAGCATTTCGGGTTCTCTACGTATTAAAACACAACATCTTGCTTTTTACATCTGAGCAGTTCTAATACAAGGGAGATACCCAGTTCCTTAGCCTCTGGGCTTCTCTGTTCACTGTGTGTGTATTTTGTTACCCTATCACCTTCTGTGTACGTTATGTCATATTCCCCAGTTTGTCTGTGAGTCCATTTGTTTTGCATAACAGTTCAAACACCAGTACATTCCTGCAGACACTGGAGTGCATAACAGTTCTGACACTAGTACTTTCCTGCAGGCACTGGTGTGCATAACATATTCAGCAGCCTAATACTCCTGTTGAAATTTTGTGGGAATAAAGGTCATGTGGTAGTATCATGCCCAGAAAAGCCGGAAAACTTCAGGGCCTGAGGGTGATGGGAAATATCCTGTCAGGCCAGAAGTCAGAATTTCCCAAGAAGACTTTTATCATTCCGGTGACCTTGAAGATCCTCGGTCAAACTGTCAAGACTGAGGCCTTTGTGGACAGTGGGGCCGACGGGGTTTTTATGGACCGCCAATTCGCCCTAAAACACTCTGTTCCCTTAGTACCCTTGGCATCGGAAATTGAGATTTGTGGGTTAAACGGGGAACCATTATCCCAAGGTAAAATTACCTCTTGCACTAGCCAGATTTCTTTGTTTATTGGAGCCACACACTCTGAAAAATTGTCCTTTTATGTGACTGTCTGTACTTTTGCCCCATTGGTGTTGGGGTTACCCTGGTTAAGGGCCCACAATCCTCAATTTGACTGGGTCTCTGGGGAGATTCTTAGTTGGGGTACTGATTGTTTCAGGAGTTGCTTGAGCCTTCCAGTCAGGCTCTCGCAGCTAAGTTTGCCAGGATTGCCAGGGTGTTATGCAGATTTTGCGGACGTGTTCTCCAAAAAAGTTGCAGAGGTACTACCTCCCCATCGCCCCTATGACTGTGCCATTGATTTGTTGCCAAATGCTAAGCTTCCCAAGAGCAGGTTGTACTCCCTGTCACGTCCTGAGACTCAGGCTATGACAGAGTACATTCAGGAGAACTTGGCTAAGGGATTTATCAGACCTTCACAGTCTCCAGTTGGGTCGGGGTTCTTCTTCGTGGGTAAAAAGGACGGTTCGTTGCGACCCTGCATCGACTTCAGGGAATTGAACCATATCACGATTAAAAACTCATACCCACTGCCTCTCATTTCGGTCTTGTTTGACCAGCTTCGTACTGCCACCATTTTTTCTAAGATTGACCTACGCGGTGCGTACAATCTAATCCGAATAAGAGAGGGGGATGAATGGAAGACTGCCTTTAATACCCACTCAGGGCATTATGAATATTTGGTGATGCCTTTTGGGCTCTGTAATGCCCCGGCAGTCTTCCAGGATTTCATGAATGATGTGCTCAGGGAATATTTGGATAGATTCTTAGTTGTATACTTAGATGACATCCTAATCTTCTCCCATTCCCTGGAGGAACATCGGAAGCATGTACGCTTAGTCCTCCAGAAACTCAGAGACCACCGGCTTGGGGCGAAGCTGGAGAAGTGCGAATTTGAAGTTCAGCAAATCGCATTTCTAGGATATATTATCTCCCCAGAAGGTTTCCAAATGGAGGGTTCCAAGGTACAGGCAGTCCTGGATTGGGTGCAGCCCACTAGTTTGAAGGCGCTTCAGCGTTTCCTGGGCTTTGCGGATTTTTATAGACGATTTATCGCTGGATTTTCGTCTATAGTGGCGCCCTTGGTGGCACTCACTAAGAAAGGGGCGGATGTTGCTCACTGGTCTTGTGAGGCTAAAGCGGCTTTTGCCCATCTCAAAAGGGCATTTGTTTCGGCCAAGGTGCTGCGACACCCAGATCCAGAGCGTCCTTTTGTGGTGGAGGTGGATGCCTCTGAGATGGGTATTGGGGCAGTGCTTTCTCAGATGGGAGTGTCTGATAATCGCCTTCATCCCTGTGCTTACTTTTCCCGTAAATTTTCGCCTGCCGAGATGAATTATGACGTGGGTAACCGGGAATTGTTGGCTATTAAGGATGCACTCGAGGAGTGGAGACACTGGCTTGAGGGGGCTAAGTTTGTGGTCTCAATTCTCACTGACCATAAGAATCTGGCATATTTAGAGTCAGCGAAGCGTCTCAATGCCAGGCAGGCACGATGGGCTTTGTTTTTTGCTCGCTTTAATTTTTTGATAACATATCGCCCTGGGTCAAAAAACATCAAGGCTGATGCGCTCTCACGGAGTTTTGCTCCAATCCAGGAGACCACCGAGGAGCCGTTGCCCATTGTTTCCCCATCATGTATTAAAGTGGGCATTACCCAGGACCTCTTATCATTAGTCCTTAGAGCACAGGAGCAGGCTCCTCCAGACCTTCCGGTAGGTCTTTTGTTTGTGCCTCCTAGGTTAAGACAGCGAGTGTTCCTGGAATTCCATGCCAAGAAGTCGGCAGGTCACCCGGGTATTGCCAGAACTCGGGAGTTGCTATCTAGGGCGGTGTGGTGGCCCTCGGTGGCTAAGGATGTGGATCAGTGGGTTCGGGCATGTGACATCTGTGCCCGAAATAAGACTCCTAGAGGGGTTCCTGTTGGCCCATTACATCCACTCTCTATCCCATCTAAGCCATGGACCCACATTTCAATGGATTTTGTGGTGGACTTGCCCAAATCCTCGGGGATGACAGCCATCTGGGTTGTCGTTGACAGGTTTTCGAAGATGGCGCACTTCGTTCCACTGGTTGGGCTGCCATCAGCCAGACACCTGTCTGAATTATTTATGCTGCATGTTGTGCGTCTCCACGGGTTGCCACTTGATGTGGTCTCTGACAGCGGATCCCAGTTTGTGGCCAAATTCTGGAGGGCATTTTGTTCCGATCTCCAGATTTCTGTCAGCTTGTCGTCAGGCTACCATCCGCAGTCTAATGGGCAGACTGAAAGGGTGAACCAGTCCTTGGAGCAGTTCCTCAGGTGTTATGTCTCCAAGTGTCAGACTGACTGGGTTGCTCATCTGTCCATGGCGGAGTTTGCCTATAACAACGCGGCTCACTCTGCTACAGGGATCTCTCCCTTCCTTTGTGTGTATGGGCATCATCCTAAGGCCAATTCTTTTGACCCCCTGGACTCCACGCCTGGTGGTTCCTCTGTGGTTTCGGTCCTTAGAGGTATTTGGCGGAAAGTGAAGAAAGCCCTTGTATCTGTGTCATTAGTGACCAAAAGGGTTTTTGATAAGCGGAAAAGACCCTGCAGCTTCAAATTAGGAGACTTCGTCTGGTTGTCTACCAAGAATTTGAAGTTGAGACAGCCATCTCATAAGTTAGGGCCCCGGTTCATCGGCCCTTATAAGATCACCAGGGTTATCAATCCGGTGGCATTTCAGTTAGATCTGCCCCGTTCTTTGGGTATCAATAAAACATTTCATTGTTCCCTTTTAAAACGGGCGATTAGTAATCCTTCTTCCAGTGGAAGACCTTCCCCTCTTCTGATACGTGGCCAGAGGGAGTTTGTTGTTGAAAGGATTCTTGACTCCAAGGTGGTTCGGGGTCGGCTGTCATTTTTGGTGCACTGGAAGGGGTATGGCCCGGAGGAGCGGTCGTGGGTGCGCAGTTGTGATCTTCATGCCCCCAGACTGATACGCTCTTTCTTCTCGCAGTTCCCCGATAAACCCGGTGGTAGGGGTTCTTTGACCCCTCGTCAGAGGGGGGGTACTGTTAGGGTCTCCTGCCCTGTGCTGCCACGTCGTCATGGCAACCGGGAGACAAGTGCTAGTGGAGTAACCTGAGCGCAGCTGATACTCCGGTTCGGGTCTTTTGCTGTGCAGTGGTTATAGGCTCTGTGCACGGCAGGGGATCCGGTGCTGGTTTTTGTGCTCACAGTCTGTGAGGTCTGAGTGGGGCGTGGACAGCACCTGCTTTAAAAGGCCTCTTTTCAGGGTAAGCAGATGCTGCTGAATCTCTGTTGGTTAGTCAGTTCATGAAAGTTAGCCAGTACTGTGTAGCTTTGTATTTGTTTGTTGCTTACTGCAAATAGGCCTGGGGATTTGGTATTACACTCTGCCAATCCAGACCTAGCAGTAAGACTGGAGTCAGTCGTTTAGCTTGCTGGGGTTCTGTTATTACTCTGTGAACTTAGCAAGTTTGCGGCTGTATTCTAACACTTGCCTGTCTAATCCTGTCTCACTGTGCTAGGTGTCAGGGGTCAGTTTAGTGGCAGTAAGCTTAAACCTGTGCACTGCAAGTGAGAATCAGGATTGTGGAGGCTCTCCTTGTGTCTATCATTCCATCTCTGACCAAGGAGTTTACTGCCACACCCGTTGGTAACCCTTTAGGGTTTTGCTGTTGCCCTTAGCAACAGCATTTCGGGTTCTCTACGTATTAAAACACAACATCTTGCTTTTTACATCTGAGCAGTTCTAATACAAGGGAGATACCCAGTTCCTTAGCCTCTGGGCTTCTCTGTTCACTGTGTGTGTATTTTGTTACCCTATCACCTTCTGTGTACGTTATGTCATATTCCCCAGTTTGTCTGTGAGTCCATTTGTTTTGCATAACAGTTCAAACACCAGTACATTCCTGCAGACACTGGAGTGCATAACAGTTCTGACACTAGTACTTTCCTGCAGGCACTGGTGTGCATAACATTAAGACAGCTTAGCAAGAGCATATTAACTGTGATCTTGTATGGCACTGTCATCTAGGAAACAGAAATCCAGAAGCCAGAATACCAGCACAAGAAAAGCATGAGAATGGTAAAAAAAAAAAAAATTAACCCTGCACCCAAGTAATGAAATGTGTATGCTGTTAAAAAGTGAAAATAACAAGAAAAACACAAAACAGCAGAGCTGAAAAATGTCTAGACCTAATTCACACAGAATGAAAAATGCGAACCCAGTAAAAAAATAAATATTTTATCACATTCATAGATGATTGCCCAAAGTTCACAACACTTCACATTCATAGATGATTGCCCACAGTTCACAACACTTCACATTCATAGATGATTGCCCAAAGTTCACAACACTTCACATTCATAGATGATTGCCCAAAGTTCACAACACTTCACATTCATAGATGATTGCCCAAAGTTCACAACACTTTATCTCCTATACAATAATAACTAAGTCTCAGAAAAACTTGAAGAATATCTTAAGTTAAGAACAAGTTTGGACACCTTTAAATTTGAAGCTGACAAATTTTTAACACAACATGAAAATAGGTGCAGGGAATGTGCCTAGTATCTCACAGTCATGAAAATGGCATTAACTGTACAGTATATTGTGCTTTACCTTGCAGCACCAGGAAAGTTAAGTCCTGGGCTGCAGTCAGGGCTGACAACAAATATCAACCATTATTTTTAGGTGTAACCCATCCCCAGGCCCCTTGCAGGTACAGGTCAGTCGCATGAGAGTCTGACTTACCTATATGGTGTTTTTTTTTTTTTTTTTGCAGTTGAGAACCTACTAAGAAACTGTTCCTACTTGGGCAGATGGTGACTTCATTTGGTATTCACTATTCACATAAAAAAACATGGTTTGGAAGAGGACTGTTTGAAAGGAATATAGCTAATGTCATCATATAGCAGAGATTCAACAAGATAATACATAGTAACAGAAGTTTTGGTGCATGGCAAAATGTGAACTTCCCTGATCAAACAAGTATATTATCATATTATATTAGAAGTGTATTATTTGCTAATTTGGCACCATTTGTAATGCATCTTTATAATGAAAATGACTGTCCTCGAGCCTTTTCCTTCTAATCCCATCAGTTGTGGATAACCTTCATCCACTTCATATAGTTCTTTTCAGCCTTTACTCCCTTAGTGTTTCTCGAGCCCCACTATGTGTCTCTAGCCCTAGCACTTTCTGTCTCTCCATTCCCAAACTCTTTCTGTTTCTCAGTTCCCAGACCCTTTCTGCTTCTCCATTTCCAGACTCTTTCTGTCCCTCCATCTCCCACAGTGTCTCTCAACCCCCATAGTGTCCATCCAGCCACCATGGTGTCCCTCCAGCCCCTAAAGTGTCTCTTAAATGGCCACAGTGTCCCCTTAGCCCCCCACATTGTTCATCCAGACAGCCACCAGTGTATCTCCAGACAGCCCCTTCAGTGTCCCTCTAGCCCCAACAGTGTCTCTCCAACCACCAAATTTTCCCTCTAGCCTTCTCAGTATCCCTCCAGCTGCCAGTGTCTGCAGCATATTGTTGAATCTAAATAATACAATAATGGCTAAATAGCCCCTTATATTTGTTTTTTCTTGAAAAAGCAGATACATATGAAATGGTCTAACTCTATGGTGTTTCTTTGGCTGCTGCCTCCTGTTAGTTTAATGTCTATACTACTCTCTACAGACAGAATGCTCTTATTTGTATGTAGGCCAGGTATAATATGGGGATGAGATACACTTTAGCAGTGTTACAGATATCTGTATAACAGTGCTGGTGTGTACTCCTATATGCCGGACACATGGAGGGGACACAATCACCAATAGTGGTGCCGTGGACATTAGTGTCTAAAAGTGTCAGACAATGGTATATAGTGGTGCTGACTTGTGCAAATACAGCATGGGCAGCAAACAGAGGGGAAATTGATCCCCAAGAGTGGGCTGAAGACACTCAATAATAGTAGCACCTGACTATGGGGATTATTCAACATGGATTGCAGTTGCAAATAGTCAAGCAAACGATCGACGTTGACTGTGCACATGTGTGCATGATGATTGCAGTGTTAAGTTCATTTAGCTTACAAAGAAAAGCAATACATACGCACACTGTGGTTTGAGCCGCTGAAGCCGCTAATCATATACATATATCAGTAAAATTGTGCATATACTTTACGTATACACGCCGTCATGTTATGTGCACGATATAGCGACACGTGTGGCTGAATACACTTTACCCTAAACAAGTATGGAATGTGACACCAGTAGTTAAATGTAATGTTGCGGTCCAACACATCAACAGTATTTACTTTAGAATATACAGATACTGTAAAAGGTAAAACAATATACAGAGAAGAGCTACAACCAATAATACATATGTTTAAACTAGTGATGAGCGGGTTCGGTTTCTCGGAAACCGAACCCCCCCGAACTTCACCCTTTTTACAAGGGTCCGAGCCATACTCGGATTCTCCCGTATGGCTCGGTTAACCCGAGCGCGCCCGAACGTCATCATCCTGCTGTCGGATTCTCGCGAGATTCGGATTCTATATAAGCAGCCGCGCGTCGCCGCCATTTTCACTCGTGCATTGGAAATGTTAGGGAGAGGACGTGGCTGGCGTCCTCTCCGTTATTGTTGAACTTGATTGTGCATTATTGCTTAATTGTGGGGAGGGCTGGGGAGCAGCTGTATAATATAGGAGGAGTACAGTGCAGAGTTTTGCTGATCAGTGACCACCAGTTATCCGTTCTCTGCCTGAAAAAAACGCTCCATATCTGTGCTCAGTGTGCTGCATATATCTGTGCTCATACTGCTTAATTGTGGGGACTGGGGAGCAGCTGTATTATATAGCAGGAGTACAGTGCAGAGTTTTGCTGGCATTGACCACCAGTATACGTTGTCTGCCTGAAAAACACTCCATATCTGTGCTCAGTGTGCTGCTTTATTGTGGGGACTGGGGACCACCAGTATAATATTATATAGGAGGAGTACAGTGCAGAGTTTTGCTGACCAGTGACCACCAGTATATAATATATAGCATTACGGTACAGTAGGCCACTGCTATACCTACCTCTGTGTCGTCATTAAGTATACTATCCATCTAGATTCTATACCTGTGGTGCATTTCAGTTGTGCAGTTTGCTGACACAGTGACCACCAGTATATATAGCAGTACGGTACGGAAGGCCACTGCTGTACCTACCTCTGTGTCGTCATTAAGTATACTATCCATCTACATTCTATACCTGTGGTGCATTTTAGTTTTGCAGTTTGCTGACACAGTGACCACCAGTATACTATATATAGCAGTACGGTACGGAAGGCCACTGCTGTACCTACCTCTGTGTCGTCATTAAGTATACTATCCATCTACATTCTATACCTGTGGTGCATTCTAGTTTTGCAGTTTGCTGACACAGTGACCACCAGTATAATATATATAGCAGTACGGTACGGGAGGCCACTGCTATACCTACCTCTGTGTCATCATTAAGTATACTATCCATCTACATTCTATACCTGTGGTGCATTTTAGTTTTGCAGTTTGCTGACACAGTGACCACCAGTATACTATATATAGCAGTACGGTACGGAAGGCCACTGCTGTCCCTACCTCTGTGTCGTCATTAAGTATACTATCCATCTACATTCTATACCTGTGGTGCATTTTAGTTTTGCAGTTTGCTGACACAGTGACCACCAGTATAATATATATAGCAGTACGGTACGGGAGGCCACTGCTATACCTACCTCTGTGTCGTCATTAAGTATACTATCCATCTACATTCTATACCTGTGGTGCATTTTAGTTTTGCAGTTTGCTGACACAGTGACCACCAGTATACTATATATAGCAGTACGGTACGGAAGGCCACTGCTGTACCTACCTCTGTGTCGTCATTAAGTATACTATCCATCTACATTCTATACCTGTGGTGCATTTTAGTTTTGCAGTTTGCTGACACAGTGACCACCAGTATAATATATATAGCAGTACGGTACGGGAGGCCACTGCTATACCTACCTCTGTGTCGTCATTAAGTATACTATCCATCTACATTCTATACCTGTGGTGCATTTTAGTTTTGCAGTTTGCTGACACAGTGACCACCAGTGTACTATATATAGCAGTACGGTACGGAAGGCCACTGCTGTACCTACCTCTATGTCGTCATTAAGTATACTATCCATCTAGATTCTATACCTGTGGTGCATTTTAGTTTTGCAGTTTGCTGACACAGTGACCACCAGTATACTATATATAGCAGTACGGTACGGAAGGCCACTGCTGTACCTACCTCTGTGTCGTCATTAAGTATACTATCCATCTACATTCTATACCTGTGGTGCATTTTAGTTTTGCAGTTTGCTGACACAGTGACCACCAGTATACTATTTATAGCAGTACGGTATGGAAGGCCACTGCTGTACCTACCTCTGTGTCGTCATTAAGTATACTATCCATCTACATTCTATACCTGTGGTGCATTTTAGTTTTGCAGTTTGCTGACACAGTGACCACCAGTATATATAGCAGTACGGTTCGGAAGGCCACTACTCTACCTACCTCTGTGTCGTCAAGTATACTATCCATCCATACCTGTGGTGCATTTCAGTTGTGCGCAGTATATATAGTAGTAGGCCATTGCTATTGATACTGGCATATAATTCCACACATTAAAAAATGGAGAACAAAAATGTGGAGGTTAAAATAGGGAAAGATCAAGATCCACTTCCACCTCGTACTGAAGCTGCTGCCACTAGTCATTGCCGAGACGATGAAATGCCATCAACGTCGTCTGCCAAAGCCGATGCCCAATGTCATAGTAGAGAGCATGTAAAATCCAAAAAACAAAAGTTCAGTAAAATGACCCAAAAATCAAAATTGAAAGCATCTGATGAGAAGCGTAAACTTGCCAATATGCCATTTACGACACGAAGTGGCAAGGAACGGCTGAGGCCCTGGAATATGTTTATGGCTAGTGGTTCAGATTCACATGAGGATGGAAGCACTCATCCTTTTGCTAGAAAAATGAAAAGACTTAAGCTGGCAAAAGCACAGCAAAAAACTGTGCATTCTTCTAAATCACAAATCCCCAAGGAGAGTCCAATTGTGTCGGTTGCAATGCCTGACCTTCCCAACACTGGACGGGAAGAGCTTGCGCCTTCCACCATTTGCACGCCCCCTGCAAGTGCTGGAAGGAGCACCCGCAGTCCAGTTCCTGATAGTCAAATTGAAGATTTCACTGTTGAAGTACAACCAGGATGAGGATATGGGTGTTGCTGGCGCTGGGGAGGAAATTGACAAGGAGGATTCTGATGGTGAGGTGGTTTGTTTAAGTCAGGCACCCGGGGAGACACCTGTTGTCCGTGGGACGAATATGGCCATTGACATGCCTGGTCAAAATACAAAAAAAAATCAGCTCTTCGGTGTGGAATTATTTCAACACAAATGCGGACAACAGGTGTCAAGCCGTGTGTTGCCTTTGTCAAGCTGTAATAAGTAGGGGTAAGGACGTTAACCACCTCGGAACATCCTCCCTTATTCGTCACCTGCAGCGCATTCATCATAAGTCAGTGACAAGTTCAAAAACTTTGGGTGACAGCGGAAGCAGTCCACTGACCACTAAATCCCTTCCTCTTGTAGCCAAGCTCCTGCAAACCACACCACCAACTCCCTCAGTGTCAATTTCCTCCTTACCCAGGAAAGCCAATAGTCCTGCAGGCCATGTCACTGGCAAGTCTGACGAGTCCTCTCCTGCCTGGGATTCCTCCGATGCATCCTTGAGTGTAACGCCTACTGATGCTGGCGCTGCTGTTGTAGCTGCTGGGAGTCGATCGTCATCCCAGAGGGGAAGTCGGAAGACTACTTGTACTACTTCCAGTAAGCAATTGACTGTCCAACAGTCCTTTGCGAGGAAGATGAAATATCACAGCAGTCATCCTGCTGCAAAGCAGATAACTCAGGCCTTGGCAGCCTGGGCGGTGAGAAACGTGGTTCCGGTATCCACCGTTAATTCAGAGGCAACTAGAGACTTGATTGAGGTACCGTGTCCCCGGTACCAAATACCATCTAGGTTCCATTTCTCTAGGCAGGCGATACCGAAAATGTACACAGACCTCAGAAAAAGAGTCACCAGTGTCCTAAAAAATGCAGTTGTACCCAATGTCCACTTAACCACGGACATGTGGACAAGTGGAGAAGGGCAGACTCAGGACTTTATGACTGTGACAGCCCACTGGGTAGATGTATTGCCTCCCGCAGCAAGAACAGCAGCGGCGGCACCAGTAGCAGCATCTCGCAAACGCCAACTCGTTCCTAGGCAGGCTACGCTTTGTATCACCGCTTTCCAGAAGAGGCACACAGCTGACAACCTCTTACGGAAACTGAGGAAGATCATCGCAGAATGGCTTACCCCAATTGGACTCTCCTGGGGATTTGTGACATCGGACAACGCCACCAATATTGTGCGTGCATTACATCTGGGCAAATTCCAGCACGTCCCATGTTTTGCACATACATTGAATTTGGTGGTGCAGAATTATTTAAAAAACGACAGGGGCATGCAAGAGATGCTGTCGGTGGCCCTTAGAATTGCGGGCCACTTTCGGCATTTAGCCACTGCGTACAGAAGACTGGAGCACCACCAAACAGTCCTGAACCTGCCCTGCCATCATCTGAAGCAAGAGGTGGTAACGAGGTGGAATTCAACCCTCTATATGCTTCAGAGGATGGAGGAGCAGCAAAAGGCCATTCAAGCCTATACATCTGGCCACGATATAGGCAAAGGAGGGGGAATGCACCTGACTCAAGCGCAGTGGAGAATGATTTCAACGTTGTGCAAGGTTCTGCAACCCTTTCAACTTGCCACACGTTAAGTCAGTTCAGACACTGCCAGCCTGAGTGAGGTCATTCCCCTCATCAGGCTTTTGCAGAAGAAGCTGGAGACATTGAAGGAGGAGCTAAAACAGAGCGATTCCGCTAGGCATGTGGGACTTGTGGATGGAGCCCTTAATTCGCTTAACCAGGATTCACGGGTGGTCAATCTGTTGAAATCAGAGCACTACATTTTGGCCACCGTGCTCGATCCTAGATTTAAAACCTACGTTGTATCTCTCTTTCCGGCAGACACAAGTCTGCAGAGGTTCAAAGACCTGCTGGTGAGAAAATTGTCAAGTCAAGCGGAACGTGACCCATCAACATCTCCTCCTTCACATTCTCCCGCAACTGGGGGTGCGAGGAAAAGGCTAAGAATTCCGAGCCCACCCGCTGGCGGTGATGCAGGGCAGTCTGGAGCGAGTGCTGACATCTGGTCCGGACTGAAGGACCTGCCAACGATTACTGACATGTCGTCTACTGTCACTTCATATGATTCTCTCACCATTGAAAGAATGGTGGAGGATTATATGAGTGACCGCATCCAAGTAGGCACGTCAGACAGTCCGTACGTATACTGGCAGGAAAAAGAGGCAATTTGGAGGCCCTTGCACAAACTGGCTTTATTCTACCTAAGTTGCCCTCCCTTCAGTGTGTACTCCGAAAGAGTGTTTAGTGCAGCCGCTCACCTTGTCAGCAATCGGCGTACGAGGTTACTTCCAGAAAATGTGGAGAAGATGATGTTCATCAAAATGAATTATAATCAATTCCTCCGTGGAGACATTCACCAGCAGCAATTGCCTCCACAAAGTACACAGGGACCTGAGATGGTGGATTCCAGTGGGGACGAATTAATAATCTGTGAGGAGGGGGATGTACACAGTGAAAGGGGTGAGGAATCGGAGGATGATGATGAGGTGTACATTTTGCCTCTGTAGAGCCAGTTTGTGCAAGGAGAGATTGATTGTTTCTTTTTTTGGTGGGGGCCCAAACCAACCAGTCATTTCAGTCACAGTCGTGTGGCAGACCCTGTCGCTGAAATGATGGGTTCGTTAAAGTGTGCATGTCCTGTTTATACAACATAAAGGTGGGTGGGAGGGCCCAAGGACAATTCCATCTTGCACCTCTTTTTTCTTTAATTTTTCTTTGCATCATGTGCTGTTTGGGGACAATTTATTTGAAGTGCCATCCTGCCTGACACTGCAGTGTCACTCCTAGATGGGCCACGTGTTTGTGTCGGCCACTTGTGTCGCTTAGCTTAGCTTAGTCACACAGCGACCTTGGTGCGCCTCTTTTTTTCTTTGCATCATGTGCTGTTTGGGGACAATTTTTTTGAAGTGCCATCCTGCCTGACACTGCAGTGCCACTCCTAGATGGGCCAGGTGTTTGTGTCGGCCACTTGTGTCACTTAGCTTAGTCACACAGCGACCTTGGTGCGCCCTTTTTTTTTTCTTTGCATCATGTGCTGCTTGGGGACTATTTTTTTGAAGTGCCATCCTGCCTGACACTGCAGTGCCACTCCTAGATGGGCCAGGTGTTTGTGTCGGCCACTTGTGTCACTTAGCTTAGCCATCCAGCAACCTCGGTGCAAATTTTATGACTAAAAATAATATTGTGAGGTGTGAGGTGTTCAGAATAGACTGGAAATTAGTGGAAATTATGGATATTGAGGTTAATAATACTATGGGATCAAAATGACCCCCACATTCTATGATTTAAGCTGTTTTTTAGGGTTTTTGTAAAAAAACACCCGAATCCAAAACACACCCGAATCCGACAAAAAAATTTCGGTGAGGTTTTGCCAAAACGCGTCCGAATCCAAAACACGGCCGCGGAACCGAATCCAAAACCAAAACACAAAACCCGAAAAATGTCCTGTGCACATCACTAGTTTAAACGCGAGCGCTCCTGGATCCAGGCCTCAGTCACTCTTGGCAAGATGACCTCAGAGAATAGGGGCTGAGCCTCTCTTTTATACAGTTTGTCCAAATACATTACAAAGGGGAATGTAAGCTCTTGTTTCATAGGTCAGGGGGCAAGTCATTTACAGTACATGAGGGGTCATAGGTTGGTTTGAATAGACGGGCAATGCTTGGTCCAGGGTGCACTTGCAGATGTTAGCCTTTAGTTTCCCAACGAATATCAGAAGTACAGTACAATAGCAGTCTGTGAATATTAAATTTTTGCGTATATCTATACGCAGAAACATGCAATAAACTATAAATAGCCACCGGAATGTAGATCATAAAATACTGCACATTTGGATACCAAACACTAAGTCCTAACACTGCTCCATCCCCTCACACCATGTGAAGATGAATAGCTCCGTTGTTTTACCTTTAAAATGTATGCAAGTTGCTGACAATGGGGTATATTTACTAAGGTCCCGATTTTGACCGAGATGCCGTTTTTTCATCAAAGTGTCATCTCGGTAATTTACTAAGCAATAATCACGGCAGTGATGAGGGCATTCGTAATTTTTGGGAAGTCCAAGAAAAAAATTACGAATGAATACACCATCGGTCAAAACGCGGCTGTTTAAGTATGAATCTCGGTCATTTACTAAGAAGTGCAAAGCAAAAAAAAATAAAACACTGCCGTGAAAAATTACAACTCGTAAAAAAGTGCTAAAAAAAACCAGACCTGCTTTTTTAATCCGTGATTGTATAGGCATGCAGGGATCCATGAGATCCGTGCATGTATATCAGTGGGAAGGGGTGGGAAAGTGGTTATTTTCTTTAAAAAAAATTGCGTGGGGTCCGAAAGTGACCTCACCGCTGACCACAAAGTTCCCACCATTGGTTACAATGGAGCGCATAGGCGCTACATTGTAACACTGCCGTGTGCCGCCTGTCAGACAGTACAGGAGCACACAGCCGATCAGGAGGGTGCTACAACGTGGCGCTCCCTGATTGGCTGAAGAAACCCACTTAGACATCAGTCAGAGTGGTTTTCTGGCATTCGGGGAAAGGGGACCCATGTGAAAACATGGGTCCCCTTTCAGTGCGTGGCTCGGCTCTCCGTTTTTTTTTTTTAATCAAGTACGTGGATTACAAAAGGATTATCCGAGGAGCCTGGGACCCTGGATCTGGTGAGTAGAATTTATTCAACAGGTACCCCATGGATTCTACTGGAGAAGAGGACCGACCCTCGTGTGAACATAAGGTAAGTATGTATGTATGTTTGTGTGGATGCATGTAATAAAACTTTACTTTCAAGGTGTGTGTGTATTGTCTTTTTTTGGGTATTTTCTTAGTAGTAGTACTACAGGTACCAGCGGGCCCGTTTTTCCGCCGCATGCTGGTACTTGTGGTTCTCCAAGTACCAGCATGCGGGGGAGGCTTGCTGGGCCTTGTAGTACTGCTACTAAAAACAATATATTTTCATTTTCACAAAAGGCTATCAGCCCCCCATCCGCAGCCAATTGGATGGGGGGGACAGCCTCGGGCTTCACCCCTGGCCCTTGGGTGGCTGGGGGGGACCCCTTGATTGAAGGGGTCCCCACTCCCCCAGGGTACCCCGGCCAGGGGTGACTAGTTGGATTTTTGATGCCACGGCCGCAGGGCACTATATAAAAGTGACCCCCGGCTGTGGCATTATCTGTCCAGATAGTGGAGCCCGGTGCTGGTTTTAGAAATACGGGGGACCCCTACTCTTTTTGTCCCCCGTATTTTTGGAACCAGGACCAGGCGCAGAGCCCGATGCTGGTTGCTTAAATATGGGGGAACCCCTGTCATTTTTTCCCCATATTTCTACAACCAGGGTCGGCTCAAAGAGCCCGAGGCTGGTTATGCTTAGGAGGGGGGACCCCACGCATTTTTTTTCTCCGTTTTACAGTGTTTATTTAAAAAAAAAAAAAATGAACCCCAGCACGGATCACACAGATCCGGCCGAGATTCATTGTGATAAAGTCGGCAGTGTTTTGCTAATCACTGCTGTAAAAAACGGGAAAAAAACACGAATGACATCGACATCGGAACAAATGAAAAATCCGAATACGACAGCTTAGTAAATTAGGCGTAATAAATTCAAAAAGTTGCAGTTTTACACTTTCGATGTCATTCGTGATTGAACTTTGACCTTTTTCCGAAAATTACGAATGTTAGTAAATATACCCCAATGTGTATGGAGACTATGTGTAAATTATGCACTATATGACTAAGATATTAAATATGTCTTTGTGGCTTTTCTGTGCAAATGCGTATGCTACCGTATATAACCTGTGTACGTAACGTGCGTGTATGCATACACAAGGCGGTAACGCACATGAACAGAGGCACTCTGTTTGGAGTTTGTATGTTGTGTGTATGTAATATTTTTGACTTTGACAGTCCACCCTCTGATAGTCAACAATAACTATCATAATTGTAATGAAAATATTTCAAACCATAATTGGTGACCCAGACACACGTATTTACTCATTTTCGCAAATCAGACTTTGACTATAGTTGGGGAAGCCAGGGAAGAGGGCGGGATATCCTCTAAATGGCTCTGCGGTCGCGAGACCACTGGTTGGATGTGGGATGTCATTCAACCTATAGAGCATGCTGGGACAGTGCTATAGCCTATGATGTCTGATTTGAACAAACTTTGCATACATACTTGTACCTATGTCTTTGCACACTGATGTTTGGATTCGGTAGAAGTTTTGCTGAGTAGAGGGAGAGAAAAACACAAACAAATGGTGAAAGAAACAAACCATAAAATTAATTTACATTCCTATCACAGTACTGTTTCTATCGTCGGGTCGTATACCAGGTCTGCCATATTTACAACGCACCCGCTCCTTAGACTCATCAAATTTGTATTGTGATTTGTCCTTTTTCGCAACGTCAAAATCTGAACACATTTAAATATCAGACCGATTATCATGACAACACCCAGGATACAGAGAAGAAGCTTCCCCACATTTGCGATCATCCCTTGTGCCCACTCTTCTAACCCAGGGAACCATTTAGTGGGTTCAACCATGAGGCCCATCCAGTCAATTCATTACCCACAGCCTCTAAAGTGAGATTGTGTTTCTTTCTAAACTCCCATTTTAGCTGCAATATCTTATCCATCTTTTGATCAATGATCTCTTTTGGATCCTCAGTACATTTTGTAATATATGTACAGCACTTCACACCATACTGAGTTGCTAAAGTAACACAATACCCACCCTTCATGGTCGTGACGTAATTCAAGACCATTCTGTGTTGTACCTGTTCCTTTTTGTAGGCCTGTAGTTCCCTCCCGTATACCTGAAGGTGTCATCATACATCTCAGTGATATTATCTATCAAGTTCGCTATCTCATGGATATACCTATAATTTATGATTTCTCTGGCAGTATGGGTGATGTCTAATGTGAGAAGAATCTGAATCCTGGTGTATTTGTGAATCAAATTAGAGGCCGCGGGCTCTCCCCTGTCTGTGAGGTGTCTCTTAAAAATGTGTTCATTGTGGGTGTGAGTATAAGGAGGCGGGACACAGCGGTGAATTTCCTTCATTTTGTCATGTGCAATGGTCATGATTTCTGGTAGTACTCTGCCTATGTAACATAAACATTCGAAGCTCGGAGTAAGCCACTTGTACGCCTTTCTTCCACATATGAAATAAGCATCATCTGGGAGAACATAGGGGACGAAATGCATTAATATCATGTCACAGATACATCTCACAAAAAAACATGTCCTCAGTTTTTCCATCTGCTTGACACAAGTATCTGGCTGAATGATGTGCGCACAATATCCCTGCAACACTTTTCCAGCCTACATAGTTTTGGTCCCACGTGTATACTTGTATCGGAAGTACCTCCCACTTGTGGCTATCCTACATACAAGTTCAGAGTTGATGGGTTCTTTGTCAGCTCTGTGTGAGAAGGTTATTGTCTGATTGTTCCAAGTCACTTCCCAATTTCCTGGTATCCGGAAAATGGTTACGTTGAAACACAGTAGGGATCTGTCTACGTGATACTGGTGGAGCTTTAGGCTAGGGGGTCTAGATATATTATATTTTCTGTCCACCGGTCTCCCCCCATGCAATTCGAGTACCTCATTTACTGTTAATGGGTATGGCACTAACCCCAATTTACTCTGTCCGTGAGGTACTTGTGAGCACACCCAGCATTCCGTTTGGTTTAAGACCTTACCCACTAATGAATGATAGTCACTCAAAGGATGTCCATCAGTATCGATATTATTGTTTGACTGACATCTCTGGATGCACTCATCTTCAACTATGGGATGGCAGTACTTACATATGCAGTATTCATCAGACAACAACCCCTCACATTGTCTCCGAACACCGTGACTATCAGGTCTCTTACTTATACCCGCTTTGATCAAAGTGATGGACTGATCCTGGCATCCTACAAATTCATCTGCTTCATCAGAACCCATTCCAGATCCTTGCTCAACTTCTCGAGGGGCCCTTGCAAAAACAAATTGTCCTGATCAAAAGTAGAGTCACAATCAAAATCCGGAACAGGGATAACACAGTCTCTCGATGCAAATCCATTTCGAAAAAGGGGGGGGGGGTGTTGGAGAGCAGAGAGGAAAAAATAATAATAAGACAGTTGTTCATCTTGTTTTTCACCTCGCTCAGGTACAGTTCGACAGTTCTGCCTTTCAGCTTTCCTGCAACAGATTCTCCAGTGATATCAGGTTTTCTTCACCTTTCTCTTTCTCATGCTTTCTCCGGGTTAGCGACCTTCTTGCAGTGGGATGATGGGATGAATGCACCTAAGTCTCTCTTTCAGCAACCTTCAGTGATGTCGTGCTGGTCAACAAAACTTGATACGGTCCTTCCCACCTGTCTATTAGGCAACCTGAGCGTAGAAAATTTTGAATCATCACATAGTCCCCAGGTTCAATTTCATGACAGTTACTGTTTGGTAGGCCAGGACTTGCCAGCTTCAAATTCCTTTGCTGATTTCTCAATTGCTTGCTCATCCTAACCAAGTATTGCACAGTCATCTCATTATTGCATTTCAGATCATCCTGGGGGTCTATCATTACGTGGGGCTGTCATCCAAAAAGAATTTCAAAGGGTGATAGGGTAAGAGGTGACCTGGGAGTGGTTCTGATGCTGTACAACACTAATGGCAGCGCCTCCAGCCACAACAGTCCAGTTTCAGCCATCACTTTGCTCATCTTGTTTTTAATAGTGCTGTTCATTCTCTCCACCTTCGCACTGGCCTGTGGTCGGTAGGGAGTATGAAGTTTGCTATTAATACCCATAAGTTTGCACATAACCTGAAAGACTTCACCTGTAAAATAGGTACCCATATCACTTTCAATGATTTTAGAAATACCATATCTACACACAAATTCCTGCACAATTTTCTTTGCTGTAAACACGGCAGTATTTGTGGTGGCAGGAAATGCCTCTACCCAGTTTGAGAAAACATCAGTGTACACCAATACATACTTTAAATTCCTACAGGGTGGTAGCTGTATAAAATCGATTTGTATTACCTGGAAAGGTCCGTCTGTAGGAGGGATATGGGATGGCTCTGTCGGTATTGTCTTACCAATGTTCTTCCTCAAGCAAGTAAGACATGTCATTGCTTTCTTGCCTGCCTGAGAAGAGAACCCTGGTGCACTCCAGTAAGCTCTTACCAATTTGCACATACCTTCCTTGCCCAGATGAGTTAGACCATGTGCCGCTTCAGCTAGGTTTGGGAGATACGCCCTGGGGGCTACTGGCTTACCTTGTCCATCTCTCCAGAGTCCTGAGGACTCCTGACCATACTCCTTCGCTTTCCAGACTGCCTTCTCCTGTAGGAAACACAAATCTTGCATTCCGATTAACTGTTGTGTATTTACTGTATTGAATGTCATCAGTTGTGTGATGGCACTTTGTGTATTGGTGCTTGCTGCTGATTTAGCAGCTTCGTCCGCCCAACTGTTACCAAGTGAAATTGGGTCTTGGTTGTAAGTGTGTGCTTTACACTTGATAACAGCCACTCTGTCAGGTTCCTGTATGGCCGTCAGCAGTCTTTTGATGTGTGACGCATGTGCCACAGGTATGCCAGCTGCCGTCATGAAATTTCTGAGGTGCCACAGGGCCACAAAATCATGCACCACTCCGAAAGCATATCTAGAGTCCGTATATATATTAGCTTAGTTACCCTTTGCCAACTCACATGCTCTGGTCAGTGCTACCAGCTCAGCGACTTGTGCTGAGTGAGGTGGGCCAAGGGGTTTGGCCTTTATAATACCTTCGTCATTTAACATAGTAACATAGTAACATAGTATTTGAGGTTGAATAGAGGCAAATTGCCCATCGTGTGCAACCTGTTTTAAGTTGTGATGATTCTACATACTTGCTAAATAATGTTTTATGACTAGTTAGCTACTATAACTCATGTTACCCCTGGATTAACCACGTTGATATTTTAAGTATTATAACCTTGGATAGCTTTTTCATTCAGAAATGTATCCATTCCTTTTTTAAATCCAATTACAGAGTCCGCCATTACCACCTTCCCTGGCAGGGAATTCCACATCCTGATTGCCCTAACAATGAAGAACCCTTTCCTCCGTTGCGTTTGGAACTTTCTTTCCTCCAGTCGCAGCGAGTGTCCACGTGATAATGGCTTCTTACTACAATCGGTTATCATTCAGGGTGCTGGGGGAAACCAATGCCTTTTTTTCTTGCTTAGAAATACCCCTCCCTTTCGAGCACCTGAATGATATCACTAAGTTAATTGAGCATCTACCAATATATATGTTTGTTGTGAGAGGCAGAGAGGTTCCAGCATTAGGAGGAGGTGCAGGCCCTGACATGCCACATGGAGCATTATGGGGTTGCTCCAAGGTAGGTAGCTCTTAGCTTAGACATATTGTAGTAAGGAGCCATTATCATGTGGCTCCTTGCTGGTTAATCTTAGACCCAGATTGGGGTAATGGAGGTGTGAGGTGTGGTGCCTCTGGACTGGCTGAGCTGGATGTCCTTAGTGTGGCATACCTTTATATTCTATTAACACTTTTCACTTATTAATTTTTTAACACTATTTCTCTATTTTAATTGCATTTCATTTTTGTATCACTTTCTCTATAGCTTCGGCTTCCTAAATACTAATTTATTAACACTATAGTTTTTTCACTGGTATGCTACGCTGGGATTTCTGGCTTATGCTGGTGTTTTGGGGTGCCACACCCTGCACCTAGATATAGCGCTAGGGACCCCAAATATACAGATACGCCTTGATGCGGCTTTGGGGCTTATTCACACATTTGCGCAAATATGTGTAACGAAGATCTCTGAATTCTATTATCATGTGAAATTTATATCTGGTTACGGTTATCATTCAGGGTGCTGGGGAAAACAAATGCCTTTTTTTCTTGCTTAGAAATACCCCTCCCTTTCGAGCACCTGAATGATATCACTAAGTTAATTGAGCATCTACCAATATATATGTTTGTTGTGAGAGGCAGAGAGGTTCCTGCATTAGGAGGAGGTGCAGGCCCTGACATGCCACATGGAACATTATGGGGTTGCTCCAAGGTAGGTAGCGCTTAGCTTAGACATATTGTAGTAAGGAGCCATTATCATGTGGCTCCTTGCTGGTTAATCTTAGGCCCAGATTGGGGTAATGGAGGTGTGAGGTGTGGTGCCTCTGGACTGGCTGAACTGGATGTCCTTAGTGTGGCATACCTTTACATTCTATTAACACTTTTCACTTATTAATTTTTTAACACTATTTCTCTATTTTAATTGCATTTCATTTTTGTATCACTTTCTCTATAGCTTCGGCTTCCTAAATACTAATTTATTAACACTATAGTTTTTTCACTGGTATGCTACGCTGGGATTTCTGGCTTATGCTGGTGTTTTGGGGTGCCACACCCTGCACCTAGATATAGCGCTAGGGACCCCAAATATACAGATACGCCTTGATGCGGCTTTGGGGCTTATTCACACATTTGCGCAAATATGTGTAACGAAGATCTCTGAATTCTATTATCATGTGAAATTTATATCTGGTTACGGTTATCATTCAGGGTGCTGGGGAAAACAAATGCCTTTTTTTCTTGCTTAGAAATACCCCTCCCTTTCGAGCACCTGAATGATATCACTAAGTTAATTGAGCATCTACCAATATATATGTTTGTTGTGAGAGGCAGAGAGGTTCCTGCATTAGGAGGAGGTGCAGGCCCTGACATGCCACATGGAACATTATGGGGTTGCTCCAAGGTAGGTAGCGCTTAGCTTAGACATATTGTAGTAAGGAGCCATTATCATGTGGCTCCTTGCTGGTTAATCTTAGGCCCAGATTGGGGTAATGGAGGTGTGAGGTGTGGTGCCTCTGGACTGGCTGAACTGGATGTCCTTAGTGTGGCATACCTTTACATTCTATTAACACTTTTCACTTATTAATTTTTTAACACTATTTCTCTATTTTAATTGCATTTAATTTTTGTATCACTTTCTCTATAGCTTCGGCTTCCTAAATACTAATTTATTAACACTATAGTTTTTTCACTGGTATGCTACGCTGGGCTTTCTGGCTTATGCTGGTGTTTTGGGGTGCCACACCCTGCACCTAGATATAGCGCTAGGGACCCCAAATATACAGAGACGCCTTGATGCGGCTTTGGGGCTTATTCACACATTTGCGCAAATATGTGTAACGAAGATCTCTGAATTCTATTATCATGTGGAATTTATATCTGGTTACGGTTATCATTCAGGCTGCTGGGGGAAACAAATGCCATTTAATATGTAGGATGCAAGTTTGTTTTTAGTCCCAAAATGCATAAACTTGCATTTGTCTGTATTGAACCTCATTTTCCATGTAGACGCCCAGAGTTCAAGTTTAGATAGCTCGTTCTGCAAGGACTCCACATCCAATTCTGAATTAATTACCTTACACAGTTTATTATCATCTGCAAAGATTGACACTGTGCTTTCCAGGCATATTTGATAAATATGTTGAACAGTAGTGGTCCAAGTACGGACCCTTGTGGTATTCCACTGACTACTGGGGACAAGGTTGAGGACTTCCCGTTGACCACTACTCGCTGTAACCTGCTATCCAACCAGCTGCTTATCCATGTGCAAATAGTTTTTCCTAGGCCAATCTCCTTTAATTTGATCATCAGTCTCCTGTGAGGAACTGTATCGAAGGCTTTTGCAAAATCTAGGAAGACAACATCCACTGCTTTTCCTTGATCAAGATTATTGCTCACTTCCTCGTAGAAGCTAATTAAGTTAGTCTGACATGACCTGTCCCTCACAAACCCATGCTGGTTCTTTCTAATAATCCTAGCGGACTTTAGATACTTCTGCATGACGTCCCTTAGAATTCCTTCCAATATTTTCCCCACTATAGATGTTAAACTAACTGGTCTGTAGTTTCCCGGAAGATTTTTGGATCCCTTTTTAAATAATGGCACTACCTCAGCTATACGCCAATCCTTCAGTACCATGCCTGATCTAATTGAACTACTGAAAATCAAGTATAGGGGTTGTGCTAGTTGTGAACTAAGCTCCATAAGAACCCTCGGGTGAAGTCCATCAGGACAAGGTGATTTATTAATCTTAATTTTGCTTAGTCTCTCCCGGACTACTTCTTCGCTTAAACAAGTATCTAACCATGAAATCATTACTGTCACGATTGTTATGTTCTACTCCCACCATCAGTTATTCACTGGTGAATACTGATGAAAAGAATTTGTTCAGTATTTCTGCTTTTATTTCGTCATCATTTATCAATTCTCCTAATTCATCTTTTAATGGACCTATATTCTCCTTTTTTAACCTTTTTCCATTTATGTATTTAAAAAACTATTTAGGATTGGTTTTACTCTATAGCAATTTGCTTTTCATTTTCCATTTTAGCTGCTCTTATTGCTTTTTTGCTTTTCATATTACACTCCTTGTAATACTTGAAAGACTCCTCCTTTCCATTAGATTTAAATGCTTTGAAAGCCCGCTTTTTCTATCCATTTCTGCGTATCCAGTGCACAGGTCTCCTGAGTCCGTCTGTCTGTGACAACTACCATCCGTATAAAAGGTAAGGTCTACGTCTTCTAGTGGGTTGTCACTGATGTCCGGTTTTGCAGTGAAGGTCTGATTCAAGTATTCCATACAGTCATGCGTATCAGTGTCTGTACTAAATCCTCTTTCACCATCATTCTCATCCTCCACTCTTTGTGGATGACCAGGCACACTTAGCAAATATGTTGCGGGATTTAAGGTGTTACACCTTTTTATGGTGATGTTTACAGGGGCCATCTGTGACAGTTCCCATCTTGTAAACCCAAGCAGATGATGAGACATGTCTGGTTTGGGTGGAGTTTAGCAAGGCTGATACTGCATGAGGTGTATGGATTGTCAGGTTATGTCCTAGCACTACGTCTTCACTCTTACTTACCAACAAAGCTATTGCTGCATCACTTCGTAAGCAAGTGGGGAGAGACCGGGCAACAGTGTACAACTGTGCACTGTAGTAGGCTACCGGTCTGCTGGCATCCACATGTTTTTGTGTTAGGACCCCTGCCACGCACCCAGTACTTTCGGTACCATATAATTCAAAAGGTTTCTCATAATCTGGAATTCCCAATGCTAGTGCTTTTGTCAAGCACTCTTTCAGTCTCTCAAAAGCCAGTTCGGACTCCTCAGTATGAGAAATCCATTCTGGTTTACTTGAAGAGACTATTTCTTGCAATGGTAGTGCCAGAATAGAGAACCCTGGAATCCAATTCCGACAATATCCACACATTCCTAGAAATGTGCAAATTTGTTGCTGAGTCTGCGGCAGTCATGTCACGGATGGCATGTATCCTGTCTGTGGTCAGGTGTCTTAGTCCTTGTGTCAAGCAGTGTCCCGAGTATTTAACCCTTGTCCGGCACAACTGTAATTTATCTTTAGAAACCTTGTGTCCTGTCTGGGAGAGGTGAAACAGAAGCTGTTTAGTATCTGCCAGGGATGACTCAAATGAATTAGAGCATAACAACAAGTCATCAAGATATTGTATCAGCACCGACCCATTCTCAGGCTGAAAGGATTGCAGTCATGTAGGGCCCGGGAGAAAATACTTGGACTGTCAATAAAACCTTGGGGAAGACAGGTCCAGTTGTACTGTACTCCCCTGTAAGAGAAAGCGAAGAGGTACTGGCTGTTGGGGTAAAGAGGAACAGAAAAGAAAGCTGAGCAGAGATCAATTACAGTGAAGTAAGTAGAGGTAGAGGGATTCTGCATGAGGATGACAGCTGGATTGGGCACTTACGGGGAATTGTCTGTTGACTATTTTGTTTATCCACCTTAAATCCTGTACTAGCCTGTAACCCCTTCCCCCACTCTTTTTCACAGGGAAGATGGGACTATTGACTGTGCTGGATATCCTGACTAGGATGCCCTGCAATAGCAGCCGTTCTATGACAGGGTATACTCCTAATTCCACCTCTGGCTTCAGAGGGTACTGGGGGATTTTTGGAGCTATCCTGCCATCTTTTATTTGCACAACTACTGGGGCTACATTTGCCATCAATCCAGTGTCCTGTTCATCTTTAGTCCATAGGAAACCTGGTATTTGCGAGATAATTTCCTCTACCTGCAATGGACATGTGTCTAGAACGGTAGAGTGCAACATTAGCCTTTGAGGAGTGTCTAACATATCTTGTACTTCCTGTGCATGGTTTTCATGGATATCTAAAAACACACCCTCAGGGGTACAGTATATAACACACCGCATCTTATATAATAAGTCTCTGCCAAGTAGATTAGTCAGAGCCAATGCAGCCAACAAGAATGAATGTTTGGTATGCAATGGCCCTATCGTAACCTCTGCAGGTCTAGTCAAAGGATACTGCTGCACTTTTCCCAGTACTCCCATTGCCAAAATAGTTTTCCCCGTGGTCATTATGCCTGTCGAAGAGGTCAATACAGATCTGGCCGCCCCTGTATCTACAAGGAAAGGTTGCTTGTACCAGCTACATTGACCATGACCTCAGGTTAGTCTCTGAGGTCATTAGTCAACCTCACTGGCTGCAGAATACAGGTGTGAACCCCTTCCTATTGCCTGTATTGTTGGTTTCCCCGGAAGGTGTTGGCAGCTATCATATGTGAGGGAAGTAACTGTGATGAGTTGGAGGTCTGCCCATCCCTCCTTGGGGGAAATCTATGTGTTCCCCTCTATGTGTCTCCAAATCCCTCCTATATGTCCCTTGGTCCTGCCTATGTGTTGTGTAGTTTTGTGTACCTGGCTCGTGTGTAGGGACTTGTTGTCTTTTCTGTGTACAGTCCCTGGAGAAATGTCCCTCCCTTCCACTAGTGTAACACCTGTTTACTCTCCTTCTCGGTTCTTCAAATACCTGGGGAATAGGTCGTGTAGTTTGACCTTCCAGAGCCTTTATACTGACCGTCATCAACCTCTCATCCTGCAATTATTGATGTTTAAAGATATTCTTGTCATGCTCAATAGCAGCCTCTTTCAGAGCATCTACAGTGACCCCTCTCCAATTAGGCAAAGAAGTCTGTACCCTGACTTTCAATGCCTCTTTGAATCCGTCCATCAGCACAGAGACAACCACTTCCCTGTGGTTCACATCATTCTTTATGTCCCTTATCCCAGTGTATTTAGCCATATCTTGTAAAGCTCTATAAAAATATTTGGATGCCAGTTCACTTTCTTTCTGTTTTAAAGTGAAAATTTTATTCCATTTTAAAACTGTGGGGAAATACAATCCTAGTTGTATATTGATTTGTTTCACATTATCGTGGTTATATTCATCAGAGGACTGTCTGCCTCTATCTTACAATCCGTTATAAATTTTTGGGTGTCAATATTAGGGGGTAGGCACGCTCTTAACACTGTCCGCCAATCTTTGTTTGTGGGTTCATGGGCATTACCCAGATCTTAATAAACTTCTGGCACCCGGGTAAATCTCTCCTGGGATAGGGGGAATTCTGAAATGATTGTCCGCAGTTCCGATCTGGTCCACGGGCAATACATTGCAATATTCAGGATGGGGGTTACTCCCTGGCTATCAGTTCTCCCATTGGGAACTGCTATTACTCGGACAGGGTGTAACCCAACCACTTCATTCCTAAATGACTCACTGTGGGGAGCTACTGTCTCTGCATAATGAACAGTCCCATACTTACCAGTGGCTATAATCTCACCCATCCCTCCTGTGGAAGACACAGCCACCACTCTTACCGGTTGGGCTGTACCCACCTTGGTTTCCCGCATTGTCGCTGCCTGGGAGAGGGCTGAGATCAGGCTAGGTTCATCCTCCTCCTCTGAATTATGATCCTTTAAAGAACATAGGACAGGGTACAATTTGCAATGGTTAGGCTGAATACATTTTACAATTTCATTATTATCATTTCCTAGTATGCTATTGGTTGTAGCAGCCTTCTCTACATCGACATATGGCGGTGGTGGTACACTCGCATTCACATTCCTATCTGGTTTTGAACTGACTGCGCAAGCGAGTTCTCTTTGCGTTTCTCCTTCCTGTTGCCATATGTTTAAACAGTCGGTATGTCTGATCCTCTGTTTCTTGGATTTGATCAGACATATCCTATTTCTAACATTTTACAGCACCCCTGGGTCAAAACTACCAACTCTAGGAAATGATGCCCTATCATCAACAGTCATTCGTGCCCATTCATCTCAAAAAGCCTCCGTGTAAGGACCATACTTCCTACACATAATATAACCAGCGGACCCTTTCGGCCCCTGCTCCTCAGCCTGAACCCTGGCTCCTGAACGCTTCTCGCGTGCACACTTAGCTTCCATTGTGGACTTTTTAAACACAAGCACTAAGTGGCCAACGCAAGACGACGGTGAAAAGTCCTCTGAGCTCTTTTCACCAGCTTCGTCTCCTCTGGACAGTACCGCGGTCCACTCCTGTAGTGGTGCCCTGCATACCCAGTGAGGACCCTACCAGACCCCTCAGCACTGGAAGTATGAAGTATTAACAGCAATAAATTAATACCGTGCCTTTTTCAATGGAGGTTAAAAGCCTGATCTTTTTGGTTTCTTTCCACAGGAATTCCGCTTGGGAAACATCACCAAGCCTTCCTATGGAGTTCCACCAGGAATATTTCCTGAGAGAGTCAGCGAAAATTCCTTCTCTTTACACAAATCACGTCTGCATATGCTAACACAGCGCGTATGATGCCGCAATTGCGCAAAATTACGCAAATGGTATCACGTTGTGCCACCTATCACATACACACACATGCAGTCCAATCACACGGCTTATAGATACTTGTTATCTATACGCCCTACTATCACGGGAGTCGAATTCACTGGCTGCGCTCCACAGCCAGAGCGTAACACCAGAAATCACGCTCCTCTGCACGTTTTACCTTTAAAAACACACACACTACGTGCTTCAATACCAATAAATACGTAAGGTCGATAACCTCTACGCCACCAAGCCTCTGCTTACTTATGGCCTCACAGACTAGATGCCGCTTTTCGGGGTTAAATCCACTCACACAGTAATCTGTATAAAATCAGATAGTTACCTGTTAATGTATGTTTTATCCCACCTTAACAATCAATTTCTATTATTCGGCTAACTTCCGTTTGCGTAAATATGCACTCACGTTTCCCGCTTTCTGTGCGTCCACGTGTGTACCTGTGCATCGCTGTATACGCGTTCACGTACTATTGTACTATGACAGGTGTATACTTGCGTACGCAAGTGTGTATCGCTGCGTACCTTTGTACGCGTCTTACCACACTCTCTTACCCAACTTTAGTAATACAACAATAACAATGTACTTGTATTGTAGCAGTTACATAAATGCTTCCACGTTCCCTTCGAGCACCGGATGTCCCCTGCTGGACAAATTCCGCTTCGTGCTACCTAAACTTTTAGGCAGGAACGGAGCTTTCCTTGTGAAATGCAAATATTTTGCGACTTTTCGTTAACAATAACACTTTAAACACTATCAATTTTAAACACTTGGGAAACAGGCAACTTTTCCGATTTTGCACAGATCTATAATGACTACTACAAGTTATGGCAACAATGTATGAGAATATACGCAAAATATCTGTATGCTTGTGTGTATTTTCGTGCCAACAGACCCAAAGAAAAATTGCTTTTCTCTGTTGTCACTTGGTTCGCACCAGCATCTCTGAGACTACACAGGACAGACGTGGTTTAACAACATTAGGTAGTTTTAGCACAAAACAAAATTGTTTTACTTTATATGCGTCCTCCATCCTTTGTAAGGCCCTGTTAGTCCGCGAGTGTGAGGTGAAACGGATGAGCGACCATTTGTTAAGTTTGTTTAACTTACAAAGAAAAGCAATACATATGCACACTGTGGTTTGAGTTGCTGCGGCCGCTAATCATATACATATATCAGGAAAAACGAGTTTTATGGTAAGAACTTACCCTTGTTAAAACTCTTTCTGCGAGGTACACTGGGCTCCACAAGTCTGGACAATGGGGTGTAGAGTAGGATCTTGATCCGAGGCACCAACAGGTTTAAAGTTTTGACTGTTCCCAGAATGCACAGTGCCACCTCCTATATCACCCAGCCTCCCAGCACAGGAGCTCAGTTTAGAAAACCAGCCCAATGCAGTAGCAGGAAAAGAGACGACAACGGTTAGTAGCCACATACACCACACTCTCACGACAAGAGAAGTGTCAGCGGCTAATGCCATATCAACCCAAAGAAGCTAAGTGCGTCAGGGTGGGCGCCTTGTGGAGCCCAGTGTACCTCGCAGAAAGAGTTTTAACAAGGGTAAGTTCTTACCATAAAACTCGTTTTCTGCTGCGGGGTACACTGGGCTCCACAAGTCTGGACAATGGGGATGTCCTAAAGCAGTTCCGCATGGGAGGGGACACACTGTAGCGGGCACAAGAACTCGGCGTCCAAAGGAAGCATCCTGGGAAGCGGCAGTATCGAAGGTATAGAACCTTATGAACGTGTTCCCGGAGGACCACGTAGCCGCCTTGCACAGTTGATCAAGGGTCGCACCACGTTGGGCCGCCCAAGAAGGTCCAACAGACCGAGTAGAATGGGCCGTAATGTGAACAGGAGCTGACAGACCAGCCTTCACATAAGCATGCGCAATCACCATTCTAATCCACCTGGCCAGGGTCTGTTTGTGAGCAGGCCAGCCACGTTTGTGAAATCCAAACAAAACAAAGAGAGAATCAGACTTTCGAATAGAAGCAGTTCTCTTCACATAGATACGGAGAGCCCGTACCACATCCAAAGACCACTCTTTGGGAGACAAATCAGGAGAGACAAAAGCTGGAACCACAATCTCCTGATTAAGGTGGAACAAAGAAACCACCTTAGGTAAATATCCGGGATGAGTCCTAAGAACCGCCCGGTCACGGTGAAACATCAGATATGGGGAACTACAAGACAAAGCACCCAAATCCGACATTCTTCTAGCAGTGGCAATAGCCAGCAAGAACACCAACTCAAGGGAAAGCCACATAAGGTCAGCTGAACCAAGAGGTTCAAATGGAGGCTCCTGCAACGCCTCCAAAACCACCGACAAGTCCCAAGGAGCCACAGTCGGGACATAGGGAGGTTGAATACGCAACACACCCTGAGTGAAAGTATGAACATCAGGTAAAGTCGCAATTTTTCTCTGAAATCACACCAACAAGGCAGAAATATGAACCTTGAGGGAGGCCAGACGCAGGCCTAAATCTAGGCCCTGCTGTAGAAAAGCCAAAAGTTTGGCTGTACTAAACTTGGAAGCGTCATAATGGTTAGATGCGCACCAAACAAAGTAGGAATGCCAGACCCGATGGTAAATCTGAGCAGAGGCCGGTTTCCAGACCCACAACATAGTTTTAATGACCTCTTCAGAAAAACCCTTAGCTCTTAAGAAGGAAGCTTCAAGAGCCACGCGGTCAAAGACAGCCGGGCTAGGTCCTGGTAGACACAGGGGCCCTGAACGAGGAGGTCAGGGTGTTGGGGAAGTAGAAGTGGACGCTCTGACGATAGGCCTTGCAGGTCTGAGAACCACTGCCGTCTGAGCCACGCCGGAGCTATGAGAAGCAGATTTCCTTTTTCTTGCTTGAACTTCCGAAATTACCCTGGGCAGGAGTGACACCGGAGGGAACACATACGGCAGCCGAAACCTCCACGGCACTGCCAGCGCATCCACGAATGCTGCTTGAGGATCCCTTGTCCTTGCTCCGAAGACCGGAACCTTGTGATTGTGTCGAGACACCATCAGATCCACATCTGGAAGACCCCACCTTTCAACGAGGAGTTGAAACACTTCTGGATGGAGGCCCCACTCGCCGGCATGCACGTCCTGACAACTGAGAAAGTCCGTTTCCCAATTCAGGACTCCCGGAATGAATATTGCCGATATTGCCGGTAGATGGCGTTCTGCCCAACGTAGAATCCGTGAGGCTTCCTTCATTGCCAAACGGCTTCGAGTGCCGCCTTGATGATTTATGTAAACCACTGTGGTGGCGTTGTCCGACTGTACTTGAACAGGATGGTTCTGAATCAAATGCTGGGCTAGGTTCAACGCATTGAAGACCGCCCGCAATTCCAGAATGTTGATCGAGAGGAGAGATTCCTCCTTGGTCCACCGACCCTGCAAGGAGTGCTGCTCCAGCACCACGCCCCAACCTCTTAGACTGGCATCTGTCGTCAACAGGACCCAGTTGGATATCCAGAAGGGATGGCCTCTGCACAATTGTCGGTCCTGGAGCCACCAGAGCAGCGACAGACGGACCTCCGGAGTCAAAGAGATCATTTGAGACCTGATCTGGTGAGGCAGGCCGTCCCACTTGGCTAGAATCAGCTTCTGGAGGGGGCGAGAATGGAATTGAGCATACTCTACCATGTCGAATGCTGATACCTTGAGGCCCAGCACCTGTATTGCCGAATGTATCGACACTTGCGGACGAGAAAGGAAGCAACGAATCCTGTCCTGAAGTTTCAGGACTTTCTCCTGAGACAAGAACAACCTCTGGTTGTGAGTGTCCAACAGCGCTCCCAGATGCACCATGCTCTGAGCAGGGACCAGGGAGGATTTCTTCCAGTTGATGAGCCACCCGTGGGCTTGTAGAAACCGGACCGTCATATCCAGATGACGCAGGAGAAGATATGGGGAATTTGCCAGGAATAACAAGTAGTGATGAGCGAGGTTCGGTTTTACTCGGTTTTACTCGGTTTTACTCGGTTCTCAAAACGGCATCTTATTGGCTATCCAAAACACGTGACATCCGAGAGCCAATAAGATGCTGTTTTGAGAACCGAGTAAAACCGAGTAAAACCGAATCCGCTCATCACTAATAACAAGTCATCCAGACATGGCAGTATCCTGACCCCTTGACGGCGGAGTACCACCGTCAACACCACCATAACTTTGGTGGAGACTCGCGGAGCCATTGTTAAACCTAAAGGTAACGCCCGAAACTGGTAATGGAGGTTGCCAATAGCGAACCTCAGGTATTGCTGATGTGACACTGCTAAAGGAATATGCAGGTAAGCATCCTGTATGTCCAGGGAGACCATGTAGTCCCCAGGTTCCAAGGCCAGAACTATAGAGCGAAGGGTTTCCATACGGAACTTGGAAACCTTCACAAACTTGTTCAGTGCCTTGAGGTTGAGAATGGGCCAGGAGGACCCATTCGGTTTCGGGACTAGAAACAGCTGAGAATAGTACCCCTGGCCTCTCTGAGCAAGTGGCACCTGTACTACGACTCCTGTATCCAGGAGGGTCTGTACCACCGAATGCAGAGTGCTTGCCTTTGTCTGGTCCGACGGGACATCTGTCTGGCAAAATCGATGAGGGGGTCGGTTTTTGAAGGCTATGGCGTAACCTCGAGTGACGACTTCCCATACCTAGGCATCTGAAATGGTCTTCAACCATTCCTGGGTATACCCTAGAAGCCGGCCCCCCACCCTGGGATCCCCAAGGGGGAGGCCCGCCCCGTCATGCGGCAGGCTTATCGGTCTTGGCTGTCGGGTAGCCCAGGCTCTTTTGGGCTTCGGCTTACCAGGTTTGGAAGTGCGGGCCTGCTTATGGTACGCCTGACCTTTTGCTTTACCTGAAGGACGAAAGGGGCGAAAGGACGTGCCTTTGGCCTTCGACACAGAAGGAGCTGTATTAGGCAGACAGGCAGTTTTGGCAGTAGCCAAGTCAGCCACTATCTTATTTAAGTCCTCCCCAAACAGAATATCCACCTTGAAAGGGAGTACCTTCAGGGTTTTTCTAGAGTCCAGATCCACAGACCAGGATCTCAGCCACAATATCCTGCGAGCCAGGACTGACGTAGTAGAGGCCTTGGCTGCTAGGATACCGGCATAAGAAGCTGCCTCTTTAATATAGCGAGAAGCTGTGAGAATATATGACAAGCATTGTCAAGCATGGTCAGAGGAGATTTCAGCTTCTAACTCCAAGGCCCATGCTTCAATAGCCTCTGCCGCCCATGTAGCTGCAATAGTGGGCCTTTGTGCAGCTCCCGTGAGGATGTAAATTGCTTTTAGACAACCCTCGACACGTTTATCCGTAGGCTCTTTTAGAGACGTGACAGTAGTGACAGGTAGAGCTGAGGAAACCACCATCCTAGCCACATGTGAGTCTACTGGAGGAGGCGTTTCCCAATTCTTAGACAGCTCTGGCGCGAGGGGAAAGCGAGCCAGCATCTTCTTTTGAGGAACAAACTTCGTACCCGGGCTTTGCTAGTGTTCCTGACGTATATCCACTAGGTGGTCAGAGTGAGGTAAAACTTGTTTAATCACCTTCTGACGCTTGAACCTATCTGGTTTCTTAGGAGGAACGGATGGCTCGGGATCATCCGTAATCTGCAGAATTAACTTAATAGCCTCCAAAAGATCAGGAACATCCACATGTGAAGTGAACTACCCTCCCCATCAGCCGTATCTGAGTCAGAACCTGTGGGGTCAGTGTATGTGCTGTCTTCATCAGACGAGGTGTCAGTGACAGCAGTGGATTGTGAGGAGACGAGCGCTCGCTTAGAGGCCCTCTTGGATTTAGGCGAGCGATGGTCAGACCTTTTTAGTAGTCAGGGACTGGTTCAACTTCTTTAATTGAGCAGATAAATCGTCCGCCCATGGCGGGTTAGCAGCAGGGACCACATACGGTTGTACCGGCATTGGGGGTCCCATAGGGGGTGTTAGTTTATGAACTAGCGTATGCAGAAGCGTGGAAAAGCGGCCCACGGAGGGTTAGTATGTGCCTCCGTTGCCACAGTCCCACTGGGGGTCAAAGAGCCCCCAGAACCAGAGCCCACAGCTGCTATATTCTCCCCATATGTGCCTGTGGCTTCAGCAACACCAGCAGTGTGTTCCGCCCCAGAACCGTTACCCTCAGAAGCAGACATGATATAACTTGCAGTATGAGGTAACACAGTACAATTATTAGCAGCACTATATCCCTAAACCCAAACCCCTGCGCAGTGTAGTCAGCACCAGTAGAGATAAAGGAGATATATGGTGACTAAATCACAGAGAAAAGTACGTAATACAGTATATCTTTGTGAAAATCCTATATTAAATAACACCTGACGCACCAAGCCACCTAAGGTTATAGAATATAGGGATAGCAAGTTGAGTGAAAGACACGAGATGGACACCACTCAGTTATCAATGCACACACAAATAGTCACAGTTTGTACAATGCAGAGGTTATTACAGACAATAATACTGCACTGGACTAGCTTACACAGCTATATAGTCAATAGATATAACACTACACAGTAAGTAACTGGATGTATATCACAAGGTAATTGTACTATAAACCCCTGACTAAATGCACTCTTTCTTACTAACACTGACTAAAAAGGCAGGTAGAATACTTAAGTGTCATGTAAAGGCACAGCGCTGACAACCAGGCGGCTTTACATAGGAGGATCTGCCCAAGCAGTCCCAGGAACAGTGAGCTGAGGAGTAATGGCGCCGCAGACACTGACAGGGAGTGAGGAAAAGACAGAGATGCAGCTCCAGGGGGGGTAATTCCAAGTTGATCGCAGCAGGAATTTTTTTAGCAATTGGGCAAAACCATGTGCACTGCAGGGGAGGCAGATTTAACATGTGCAGAGAGAGTTAGATTTGGGTGTGGTGTGTTCAATCTGCAATCTAATTTGCAGTGTAAAAATAAAGCAGCCAGGATTTACCCTGCACAGAAACAAAATAACCCACCCAAATCTAACTCTTTCTGCACATGTTATATCTGTCTCCCCTGCAGTGCACATGGTTATGCCCAATTGCTAAAAAAATTCCTGCTGCGATCAACTTGGAATTACCCCCAGAGTGGGAACACTTGCTGGAAATGGCGCCCTGGGGCTGATGGAGGGGCTTCAGATCTAAGCCTTATCCCCCTTGCTGGCAAAACCACCGGGTACTGTGGGCGATATTAAAATCGGTTTTAAGAGAAAACCTTACCTGCGCCCATGCCCTGGTGATCTAGTGGGATCGCCTGTATTCACAGTGTCCACCGCCAGTGCGCGCGGCCCGCCTCCCACTGACCGCGCCGGATCGCGATAAAGACCGGGTCCCGCGAGCGGGACCCACTTACCACCTCCCGAAGCGCGGCTACGCGATCCTGGAGAGCCCCAGCCGTGTGTGTCTAACATGAAGAAAACCGGAACCTCCGCTGTAGGTACCCGGCAACCAGGGCTCGGGAGTGTACAGCACCACTGGGGAGAGCTGGAGCTGCAGCGGTGAATGTCACAAGACATTTACCACCGCTGCTGCCCTTGAAGTCTTCACTTTTTAGCTCATAAAAAGCTTTTCTCTAACGTCCTAGTGGATGCTGGGCACTCCGTAAGGACCATGGGGAATAGCGGGCTCCGAAGGAGGCTGGGCACTCTAGAAAGATCTTAGACTACCTGGTGTGCACTGGCTCCTCCCACTATGACCCTCCTCCAAGCCTTAGTTAGATTTCGTGCCCGGCCGAGGTTGGATGCACACTAGGGGCTCTCCTGAGCTCTTAGAAAGTTATAGTCTTAGAATTTGTTATTTTCAGTGAGACCTGCTGGCAACAGGCTCACTGCAGCGAGGGACTAAGGGGAGAAGAAGCGAACTCGCCTGCTTGCAGCCGGATTGGGCTTCTTAGGCTACTGCACACCATTAGCTCCAGAGGGATCGACCGCAGGCCCAGCCTTGATGTTCGGTCCCGGAGCCGCGCCGCCGTCCCCCTTACAGAGCCAGAAGCAAGAAGATGGTCCGGAAAATCGGCGGCATGAAGACTCTGTCTTCACCAAGGTAGCGCACAGCACTGCAGCTGTGCGCCATTGCTCCTCTCACACACTTCACACTCCGGTCACTGAGGGTGCAGGGCGCTGGGGGGGGCGCCCTGAGGCAGCAATAAAAACACCTTGGCTGGCTAAAATACCTCAATATATGGCCCCAGGGGCTATATATGAGGTAAATACCCATGCCAGAATTCCATAAAAAACGGGAGAATAGGCCGCGAAAAAGGGGCGGAGCCTATCTCCTCCGCACACTGGCGCCATTTTTCCCTCACAGCTCGGCTGGAGGGAAGCTCCCTGGCTCTTCCCTGCAATTCTACAGTACAGTAAGAGGGAAAAGAGAGGGGGGGCATTAAAATTGGCACTGTATACAGTATATTATATAAAAGCTATTAGGGACATAACTCAGTTAGTCCCTGTATATATATAGCGCTCTGGTGTGTGCTGGCATACTCTTACTCTGTCCCCCCAAAGGGCTTTTGTGGGTCCTGTCCTCGTTTAGAGCATTCCCTGTGTGTCTGCGGTGTGTCGGTACGGCTGTGTCGACATGTTGAATGAGGAGGCTTATATGGTGACAGAACAGAGGCCGATATATGTGATGTCGCCCCCTGTGGGGCCGACACCAGAGTGGATGGATAGGTGAAAGGTATTAACCGACAGTGTCAACTCCTTACATAAAAGGGTGGATGACGTAACAGCTGTGGGACAGCCGGCTTCGCAGCCCGCGCTTACCCAGGCGTCTCAAAGGCCATCAGGGGCTCAAAAACGCCCGCTCTCTCAGATGGCAGACACAGATGTCGACACGGAGTCTGACTCCAGTGTCGACAAGGTGGAGACATATACACAATCCACTAGGAACATCCGTGACGTGATCCCGGCAATAAAAAATGTGTTATACATTTCTGACTTTAACCCAAGCACCTCTAAAAATGGGTTTTAGGTTTGGGGAGAAAAAACAGGCAGTGTTTTGTTCCCCCATCAGATGAATAAATGAAGTGTGTGAAAGCGTGGGTTCCCCCGTTAAGAAACTGGTAATTTATAAAAAGTTACTGATGGCGTACCCTTTCCCGCCAGGTGGATAAGTTACGCTGGGAGATATCCCCTAGGGTGGATAAGGCGCTCACACGTTTGTCAAAAAAGGTGGCACTGCCGTCTTAGGATACGGCCACTTTAATAGGTACCTGTTGATAAAAAACAGGAGGCTATCCTGAAGTCTGTATTTACACACTCAGGTACTAGACTGAGACCTGCAGATAGTGCTGCTGCAGCGTGGTCGGTGACCCTGTCAAACAGGGATACTAATTGGAAAACATAAAAACATATTAAAGACGTCGTCTTATATATGGGGGATGCACAGAGGGATATTTTGCCGGCTGGCATCCAAAATAAATGTAATGTCCATTCTGTCAGGAGGGTATTAGAGACCTGTCACTGGACAGGTGATGCTGACTTAAAAAGCGCATAGAGAGCCTTATAAGGGTGAGGAATTATTTGGGGATGGTCTCTGGGACCTCGTATCCACAGCAACTGCTGGGAAGAAATAATTTTACCTCAGGTTTCCTCACAGACAAAGGTACAATCCTTTCGGCTTCAGAAAAGCAAGCGGGTCAAATGGCGCTTCCTTTCTGTACAGAGACAAGGGTAGAGGGAAAAAAGCTGCACCAGTCAGCCTGTTCCCAGAATCAAGATTCTTTCCCCGCCTCCTGTGAGGCCACACCATGACGCGGGTGCTCCACAGGTGTAGCCAGGTACGGTGGGGGGCCGTCTCAAAAAATTTCAGCAATTAGTGGGCTCGCTCACAGGTGGATCCCTGTTTCTTTCAAGTAGTATTTCAGGGGTACAAGCTGGAATTCGAGATGTCTCCCCCCAGCCGTTTCCTAAAATATGCCTTGCTGACAACTCCCTCAGGCAGGGAGGCTGTGCTAGAGGCAATTAATAAGCGGTATTCCCAGCAGGTAATACTCAAGGTGCCCCTACTTCAACAAGGACGGGGTTACTATTCCACACGGGTTGGGGTACCGAAACCGCATGGTTCGGTGTGACCCATTTTATATTTAAAATCCTTGAACACAAAAATTCAAGTTCAAGATGGAATCGCTCAGGGCGGTTATTCCAAGCCTGGACGAGGGGGATTACATGGTATCCTGGGACATCAAGGATGCTTACCTGCATGTCCCCATTTACCATCCTCGCCAGGAGTACCTCAGATTTGTGGTACAGGATTACCATTACCAAGTCCAGACACTGCCGTTTGGACTGTACATGGCACCGAGGGTGTTTTATCAAGGTAATGGCCGAAATGTTGATACTCCTTAAAAAAAAGGGAGTTGTAATTATCCCGTACTTGGACAATCTCGTTATAAGGGCGAGGTCCAAGGAGCGGTTGGTAGTCGGGGTAGCACTATTTTGGAAAGTGCTACAACAGCATGGTTGGATTCTAAACAGTCCAAAGTCACAGCTGGTTCCTATGACACGTCTACTGTTCCTGGGGATGGTTCTGGACATAAACCAGATATAGTGTTTCTCCCGGAGGAGAAAGCCAAGGAGTTGTCATCTCTAGTCAGAGACCTCCTGAAGCCAAAATAGGTAGCGGTGCATCATTGCACGCGAGTCCTGGGAAAAATGGTAGCTTCCTACGAAGCAATCCCATTAGGCAGGTTCCATACAAGAACTTTTCAGAGGGACCTGTTGGACAAGTGGTCCGGATCGCATCTTCCGATGCATAGGCTGATAACCCTGTCTCCAAGGACCAGGGTATCTCTACTGTGCTGGCTGCAGAGTGCCCATCTTCAAGAGGGCTGCAGGTTTGGCATACAGGACTAGGTCCTAGTGACCATGGATTCCAGCCTTTGAGGCTGGGAGGCAGTCACACAGGGAAGAAATTTCCAGGGACTTTGGTCAAGTCAGGTTATTTCCCTACACAGAAATATTCTGGACCTGAGGGCCATTTACAATGCCCTGAGGCCGGCAAGGCCTCTGCTTCAAAACCAGCCGGTACTGATCCAATCAGACAACATCACGGCAGTCGCCCATGTAAACCAACAGGGCGGCACAAGAAGCAGGATGGCGATGGCAGAAGCCACAAGGATTCTCCGATAGGCGGAAAATCATGTGTTAGCACGGTCAGCAGTGTTCATTCCCGGAGTGGACAACTGGGAAGCAGATCTTCTCAACAGACACGACCTCCACCCGGGAGAATGGGGACTTCCTCCAGAAGTCTTCCAATAGGATTGTACACCATTGGGAAAGGCCAAAGGTGGACATGATGGCGTCCCGCCTCAACAAAAAGCTATAAAAGATATTGCACCGGGTCAAGGGACCCTCAGGCGATAGCTATGGACGTTCTGGTAACACCGTGGGTGTACCAGTCGGTTTATGTGTTCTCCCCTCTGCCTCTCATACCAAAGGTACTGAGAATAATAAGAAGGCGAGGAGTAAGAACGATACTCGTGGATGGCCAAGAAGAGCTTGGTACCCAGAACTTCAAGAATTTATATCAGAGGACCCATGGCCTCTGCCACTCAGACAGGACCTGCGGCAGCAGGGGCCCTGTCTGTTCCAAGACTTACCGCGGCTGCGTTTGTCGGCATGGCGGTTGAACGCCGGATCCTGAAGGAAAAGGGCATTCCGGAGGAAGTCATTCCTACGCTTACTAAAGCCAGGAAAGAGGTTACAGCAACTCATTATCACCGCATATGGTGAAAATATGTTGCATGGTGTGAGGCCGAAAGGGCCCCAACAGAGGAATTTCAACTAGGTCGATTTCTGCATTTCCTGCAAGCAGGAGTGACTATGGGCCTTAAATTGGGTTCCATTAATGTACAGATCTCGGCTCTGTCGATTTTCTTTCAAAAAGAACTAGCTTTAGTACCTGAAGTTCAGACATTTATAAAAGGAGTGCTGCAGAGTCAGCCCCCGTTTGTGCCTCCTGTGGCACCTTGGGATCTCAACGTGGTGTTGAGTTTCTTAAAATCACATTGGTTTGAACCACTAAAAACCGTGGATCTGAAATATCTCACGTGGAAGGTGGTTATGTTATTGGCCTTGGCTTCTGCCAGGCGAGTATCAAAGTTGGCGGCTTTGTCTTGTAAAAGCCCTTATTTGATTTTCCATATGGATAGGGCAGAATTGAGGACTCGTCCCCAGTTTCTCCCAAAGGTGGTGTCAGCGTTTCACCTGAACCAGCCTATTGTGGTGCCTAGGCTACTAGGGACTTGGAGGACTCCAAGTTGCTAGACGTTGTCAGGGCACTGAAAATATATGTTTCCAGAACGGCTAGAGTCAGAAAATCTGACTCGCTGTTTATCCTATATGCACCTAACAAGCTGGGTGCTCCTGCTTCTAAGCAGACTATTGCTCGTTGGATTTGTAGTACAATTCAGCTTGCACATACTGTGGCAGGCCTGCCACAGCCAAAATCTGTCAATGCCCATTCCACAAGGAAGGTGGGCTCATCTTGGGCGGCTGCCCGAGAGGTCTCGGCTTTACAATTTTGACGAGCAGCTACTTGGTCAGGGGCAAACACGTTTGCAAAAATTCTACAAATTTGATACCCTGGCTGAGGAGGACCTGGAGTTCTCTCATTCAGTGCTGCAGAGTCATCCGCACTCTCCCGCCCGTTTGGGAGCTTTGGTATAATCCCCATGGTCCTTACGGAGTTCCCAGCATCCACTAGGACGTTAGAGAAAATAAGAATTTACTCACCGGTAATTCTATTTCTCGTAGTCCGTAGTGGATGCTGGGCGCCCATCCCAAGTGCGGTTTATCTGCAATACTTGTACATAGTTATGGTTAACTAAATCGGGTTATTGTTGAGCCATCTGTTGAGAGGCTCTTTTGTTTCATACTGTTAACTGTGTTTCATATCACGAGTTGTACGGTGTGATTGGTGTGGCTGGTATGAGTCTTACCCGGGATTCAAAATCCTTCCTTATTGTGTACGCTCGTCCGGGCACAGTACCTAACTGAGGCTTGGAGGAGGGTCATAGTGGGAGGAGCCAGTGCACACCAGGTAGTCTAAGATCTTTCTAGAGTGCCCAGCCTCCTTCGGTGCCCGCTATTCCCCATGGTCCTTACGGAGTGCCCAGCATCCACTACGGACTACGAGAAATAGAATTACCGGTGAGTAAATTCTTATTTTCTCAGGGCTGCTTGGAGCAGCCCCTCTGTTAAGTGCCTGCTTACTGCAGCACCAACTGACAAACTGAGCTCCTGTGCTGGGAGGCGGGGTGATATAGGAGGCGGCGCTGTGCATTCTGGGAACAGTCAAAGCTTTGAGCCTGTTGGTGCCTCGGATCAAGATCCTACTCTACACCCCATTGTCCAGACTTGTGGAGCCCAGTGTACCCTGCAGCAGAAAATGTGCATATACGTTGCGTGTACACGCCGTCACGTTATGCGCACGATATAGCAACATGTGTTGCTGAATACACTTTACCCCAAACAAGAATGGAATGCGACACCGTAGTTATATGTAATGTTGTGGTCCAACGCATAAATAGTATTTACTTTTAGAATATACAGATACTGTAAAAGGTACAACAATATACAGAGAAGAGCTACAACCAATAATACATACGTTTAAACGCGAGCGCTCCTGGATCCAGGCCTCAGTCAGTCTTGGCAAGATGATCTCAGAGAATAGGGGCTGAGCCTCTCTTTTATACAGTTTGTCCAAATACATTACAAAGGGGAATGTAAGCTCTTGTTTCATAGGTCAGGGGGCAAGTCATTTACAGTACATGAGGGGTCATAGGTTGGTTTGAATAGATGGGTGATGCTTGGTATAAGGTGCACTTGCAGATGTTAGCATCTAGTTTCCCGCCGAATATCAGAAGTACAGTACAATAGCAGTTTGCGAATATTACATTTCGGCGTATATCTATATGCAGAAACATGCAATAAACTGTAAATAGCCACCGGAATGTAGATCATAAAATACTGCACATCTGGATACCAAAGACTAAGTCTTAACACTGCTCCATCCCCTCAAACTATATAAAGATGAATAGCTCCATTGTTTTACCTTTACAATGTATGCAAGTTGCTAACAATGTGTATGGAGACTATGTGTAAATTATGCACTATATGATATTATATATGTCTTTGTGGCTTTTCTGTGCAAATGCGTATGCTACCGTATATAACCTGTGTACGTAACGTGCATGTATGCGTACGCACGGCAGTAACGTGCACAGAGGCCATTCTGTTTGGAGTTTGTATGTTGTGTGTATGTAATATTTTTGACTTTGACAGCAGACATGTGAGCTACTATACTGAATGTGAACGCAATGAAAATACAATGATAAAAACCACAAATGTCACTAGCAAAAAGGAGGATTAATGGGGAATGACTGAGGTGTGGCTGAATTAGCATTGCAAAAAGTGGGCATTCACATGTGCGTACATGGCTCCAATGGTTAGGGGCATTCATTATCATGTGCTTTTTTTTCATACACAGATGTCTGTGAGGAGAGCAGACAATAGCAATACATTTTCTGAGTAGCTCTGAAGTTGCGCAGGCTGTTCTCTATGTTTCCACCATGCCTACTTTCACTGTAATCATCGTTGTTGGGTACAGACTGCACACCCATTAATACAGGTGATTAGCCTTTCCAACTTATTTAAACACATTTCAATGTAATACCCCTTTCACATCGCACAAATAACCCGGTATCGACACGGCATATTGCCGTGTTGAAACGGGTCAGTGTGCGACGTGAAAGCTCCTTTGCTGAAATAGTGGGTCGCCTGACCCGGTAATTCAACCCGGAAAAAAGAAGGGTTATTACCGGGTTGAATACCGGGTCAGGTGCAGTGTGACTGGGAGCCGTTTCGATGCGACACGGCTCCCATTCACAGCATAGGGAGAGGCGGCGCAGGAGATGAGCTCATCTCCCGTCGCCGCCTCCACCCCCGCCCCTGCTGCTGCTGCGCCCCCCGCTGCTATGGCAACCGACCCGGTATATTGTCGGAAAGCCAGCAAAGGAGCGAAAATGCCGGATCCCACCCGGTAAGGACACGTTTCTCTTACCGGGTGGGTACGGCATTTGCGATCTGAAAGCAGCATAAATCTGCACTGAAATGCAGTTATAAGGTTGTGTTTTGTCACATACTGGTTTAAGGTTCTCATTGTTAACATAATTAAATAAATAAAAATGTTGCTACAATTGTAAAGTGTAAACAAAAATATTTCAAACACCCATCTTCTTAATTAGCTATCCTTAGCCAGTAATTTTTTTTCTTTAGGTTAACAATTAACTTCTTGTTTCTTAGGAAAAACATATTCTTTATTTAAACCATTATGTTCAAACATTTAGGGGGTCATTCCGAGTTGTTCGCTCGTTGGCGATTTTCGCTATACTGCGATTAGTCGCTTACTGCGCATGCGCAAGGTTCGCAGAGCGCATGCGCTTAGTTATTTTACACAAAAGTTAGGTATTTTACGCACGGCATAATGAAGCTTTTTCATCGCTGTGCTGATCGTAGTGTGATTGACAGGAAGTGGGTGTTTCTGGGCGGAAACTGGCCGTTTTATGGGAGTGTGTGGAAAAACGCAGGCGTTCTAGTTGCAAAACGCAGGAGTGGCTGGAGAAACGTTGGAGTGGTTGGGCAAACGCTGGGTGCGTTTGTGACGTCAAACCAGGAACGAAAAGGACTGAGCTGGTCGCAATGGCTGAGTAAGTCTGGAGCTACTCAGAAACTGCTAAGAAATTTCTATTCGCAATTCTGCTAATCTTTCGTTCGCACTTCTGCTAAGCTAAGATACACTCCCAGAGGGTGGTGGCTTAGCGTGTGCAATGCTGCTAAAAGCAGCTAGCGAGCGAACAACTCGGAATCACCCCCTTAGTTTAGTGATATAAAAAACTGACCCCACAATTACCATCTTCACAGGGCTGCCATCAGAAATTGTGGGGCCCGGGACTGACAAAATGGTCAGGGCCCCCCACCCCTTACCTGGGAAAAGGTGGAACACAGAGGTGGGCGGAGCTGTGCATAATGTGGCTGGAGCTACAGCGGGAGTGGGACATCAATTGGTGCGTTTAAAAATAAATTGTCAAAGTTTGGGCTATGAGTGTAACATGTTATCATATAATATATACTATAAAAATACAGAAATATAGGACAGAAAACTGCTGTAAATTCACTCACCCACAGAAAACCAGAATATATACTAAATTTATAGTGAAAGACAAATCAATTCTACATACACACCTAAATCTGAGAGGAAGAGGGTAGCAGGCAGGTGGAGAGGATGACGGGGAGAGAGGAAGATTGTGACAGGGAGAGAATGACAGGGTGAGGAAGAGGGTCACAGGAAACGGAAGATGGTGACAGGGAGAGGATGACTGGGCGAGGGTGACAGGGAGAGGAAAAGGGTGACATGAACAGGATGACGGTGAGAGGCATATTGTGACGGAGAGGATGATGGGGTGACAGAGGGTGATAGGAAGAGGTAGTGGGTGACTGGAAGAAATAAAGAGGGAGAGGGTAAGCGTGACAGGAAAAGGGTGATAAATATACCTAGTGCTAATGACAATTTACTTACCTGGGTGCACGGCCGAGCAGCAGCATCACCTCAGATCCACATCAGTGGTCACAACGGTAGGTGGAGAACTTCCTCAGTGAGCAGGCAGTCACTGGCAGAGGTAAGAAGTGCAGGGGACTCAGGGAGAGATAACAGGAGTGAGGAAATGTGGTGGGCGGTTGGGATAGGGGGTTTTGAAGGGTGTGGTGGTCGCCTTCCTCCTCTTCCCCAGGCAGACCTCATCCTCTCCTGCCTGGCCTGGATACCAGCTGGCAGCTTTCCTATATACCTGTACATCTGGCCCTGGGGATGGTCACTAGAACATGGCCTCAGATCCCCAGCACCCACATAGCAGAGAAAGCGAAGGACCAGAGAGGAGAGATGCAGCTCAGAGGCTCCTCCTCCCCCTCTGGCCTAAGTTCACAACAGCAGCAGCAGCAGCTTCAGGACCTGAGTGTCAGCACTGCAGTGTGGTATATGTAGTGCCGGACTAACCAGTGTTCCAGGTAGCGCGGCAGCGGCAGGCAGTAGCATATAGAGAGAGACAGGTACAGCAGAATTTTAAATGTTAAATTGGCCGCAGCCTGTGGGCCAATCAAAGCTCACAGACCGGGAGCCAATCAGGAGCCAGCGGATCCTGAATGGCTGCAGGTCCTCGAGCACAGATTGGCTTGCGGCTGATGCCATATTTACAATGCAGCTCTTCCTGTGTCTCTCTATATGCCGGCTACTGTATCCAGGAGGGAACGCAGAACCAGTTTTAGAGCTTGCATCTTTAACGGATCCAAAGGGATAACCTATGTGCAGAACTGGCGAGGGGTACATCTCTGGGAAGAGACTGCATACCTGTGAGAGACAACTTCTCGCACCCATGCATCTGAAGTGGTCATTAATCAGACCTGGATGAATCATAGAAGTCACCCACCCACCCTAGGATCACCCAGGGGGAGGCCTGTCCCGTCATGCAGCAGGCTTGTCATGAGAAGCAGGCTGACGAGCAGTCCAAGAACATTAGGCCTTGGGCTTAGTGGTTGTTGGGAGCACGACACAATCTCAGGTATGCCTGAAATTCGCTTTTCCTTAAGGCCGAAAGTAGGGAAAAGTGGTACCTTTTGCTTTCTGTGCAGAAGGAGTACCATTTGGGAGAAAGGCAGTCATAGTAGTCGCTGATTCAGACCCAATTTTTAATTAGGTCTTCCCCAAATAAGATGTCCTCAGTAAAAGGGGAATACCTCCAAGGACTTTTGGAGTCCAGGTTCACCAACCACGACCTCAACCACAGAATACGGTGAGCCAGGACAGAGGTATTCGATGCCTTGGCAGCCAACACACCCACCTCAGGATATGCCTCCTGGTGAAGAAAAAGGTGGCAGTGGTAATGTGAGACAGGGAATGTCTGGCATTGTCAGATATATCCTCGGGCAGCTCTTCCTCTAATGCCTGATCCAGTCATCAATCTATTTTCCAGCCCCAAAAGGATGCAATCGTGGTCTGTGTACAACACCCGTAAGGGAGTAATAGACTTCAGGCATCCCTTCACACACTTACCTGTCGGTTCCTACAATGAGGGGACAGTGGTGAAAGGCAGAGTGGACGGCACCCGATTGGTGACACACGAGTTCACTAGCAGTGAATTACCTACTCATTATATAGCTCTGCAGGAGGAGGATATCGAGCTAATGCCTGTTCTAGACAGTAGGAATGTCTTCCCTGGATTAGACCAGGAGTCTTGTCTGATGTACACTTAATGGTCAGACTGTGGTAAACAGAGTTTTAATTACCCTCTGACTTGTGAACATATCAGTTTGCTTAACCACAGTAGAGGAATCCTCTTATCATCAGTGATTTGTAGGATTTGTTACCCAGTAACCACAAGGGCAGTGGTATCTTTTAGCAATGGAAAATTCTTGTCAGGAACACCTAATAAAGGGACTGATGGAACAGCATGATCCCCCTCTCTTCATATAAAATATCAGAGAGATTACTGGATAGGGAGGAGGAAGCAGCCCGCTCAGATGACCCAGAGACAATAGGGTGACCTGGAATAGGGTTTTGCCTGACCAATGACGGAGTCATATGCTACAATCTGTGAAGCACAATTTTCCTGCCCAAAGCGGAGAAACCATGGGGACATCAAAGACTTTAATGTTACAGGTGGTCCCATAGGGGGAATAAAGTGTTCAACTAAAGAACCCAGTAGGTTTGAAAATGCAGCTCAGGTTGGCTCCTGATTGAACGCAAGTACTGCGGACTAACTGGGAGATGTATGAGACATAGCACACAGACCATCACACAAAACTTCCCCCTCAAGAAAATCCGTTGCGCATGCTCTGCAGGATGCAGGAGCGTCCCCAGATTTACTGTCCTACGTGTTAAACATTATACACAAATGCAACAGAGAGTGGTTTAGTACGATGAAGCCAGACAGAGTACAATACCTGCGAATAAATCCGTTAGTGTCACGAATACTAGGCTTTTCTGTGCTTGCGAGCGCAGGAGGTACAAGAAATTAGGTGTACAGAGACAAAAGGAAATGTATATAGATTTATAAATGCAAAATAATAGAATCCATAGGCATAAACTGTGTTATCAACAGATAAGAGACCAGGTATGTAAGCAAGTAGCTGTGAACATGCAGGATACCAGAGTGCTGGGAGAATGCAGGCCAGCTACTCTGTTACTTGTAGTTACCATAAGTAGACCATTAGGGACAAACTGGGACAAAGCAGGTAAGCTATGCAGGATAGAAGGGTACTGGAATAATGCAGGTCGGCTATACAGGTTACCTGAGTACTGGGAGAATGCAGGCCAGCTACTCAGTAGTCCATTAACGATGAGCTGAGAGAATGCAAGTCAGCTATGCAGGATAGCAGAGTACTGGGAGAATGCAGGTCATCTATGCAGGTTACCTGAGTACTGGGAGAATGCAGGCCAGCTACTCAGTAGTTCCTTAACGATGAGCTGAGAGAATGCAGGTTACCTGAGTAATGGGAGAATGCAGGCCAGCTACTCAGTAGTCCATTAACAATGAGCTGAGAGATTGCAGCCTCAAAGGTAGACTTGATGAACTGGCACAGGAATGCTTGTGAACAGAGGATAAATAGCAGCTTCCCAGGTGCAAACCACAGCTGCACATAACTAGGTAAATCAACCCTGCCAGTTCACAGAGGGGAGACTGCTAGACAGACCAGGATGCAGAGAGTGACACCTAGAGGCAGAAAGGAGATATTGCACGGATCATGACAGTAACCCCCTCCTCAAGGGCATATTCCAGACGCTCCACAAATTATTTCTTCTTCTTTCTCCTCTTCTTAGAACCTAGAGTCCTCTTAGATGTTGTCCGTAATTTTTCAGAGGAGAAGACATTGCTTGAAAATATAGGACCACCAAATGCGTACTCTGAATCATCCACAAATTCACTTTCAGAGTCAGAGTACAATTCCAATGACACTAATGACCACTTACTTTCTTGGATGGCATTAGGAGCAGGCAGTGTATTTGCAGAAACCGAACTTAGCAAGTGGTTAGTGGAAACCTCTAGTGAGGCGTAACCCAGTCTCAGAGGTAGCTGTGAATGCTGTTCAGACTTTGAGGGCTTAGAACTATGGAAACTAGATGAAGTGGTAGAAGTAGGCAGATGCTTGGAACACTGTGTAGCTGGCAGACATTTAGATGTCTGGATATCAGATGGGTGCCCAGAGGAGTGAGCAACAGATTAATTCTTGGAAGAATGGGTATAATGCTTAGATGTACCTTCATGGGCTGACTGTTATGCACACCAGTGCCTGCAAGAAAGTACTGGTGTCAGAACTGTTATGCACTCCAGTGTCTGCAGGAATGTACTGGTGTTTGAACTGTTATGCAAAACAAATGGACTCACAGACAAACTGGGGAATATGACATAACGTACACAGAAGGTGATAGGGTAACAAAATACACACAAAGTGAACAGAGAAGCCCAGAGGCTAAGGAACTGGGTATCTCCCTTGTATTAGAACTGCTCAGATAGAAAAAGCAAGATGTTGTGTTTTAATACGTAAAGAACCCGAAATGCTGTTGCTAAGGGCAACAGCAAAACCCTAAAGGGTTACCAACGGGTGTGGCAGTAAACTCCTTGGTCAGAGATGGAATGATAGACACAAGGAGAGTCTCCACAATCTTAATTCTCACTTGCAGTGCACAGGTTTTAGCTTACTGCCACTAAACTGACCCCTGACACCTAGCACAGTGAGACAGGATTAGACAGGCAAGTCTTAGAATGCAGCCGCAAACTTGCTAAGTTCACAGAGTAGTAACAGAACCCCAGCAAGCTAAACGACTGACTCCAGTCTTACTGCTAGGTCTGGATTGGCAGAGTGTAATACCAAATCCCCAGGCCTATTTGCAGTAAGCAACAAACAAATACAAAGCTACACAGTACTGGCTAACTTTCATGTACTGACTAACCAACAAAGATTCAGCAGCATCTGCTTACTCTGAAAAGAGGCCTTATAAAGCAGGTGCTGTCCACGCCCCACTCAGACCTCACAGACTGTGAGCACAAAAACCAGCACCGGATCCCCTGCCGTGCACAGAGCCTAAAACCACTGCACAGCAAAAGACCCGAACCGGAGTATCAGCTGCGCTCAGGTTACTCCACTAGCACTTGTCTCCCGGTTGCCATGACGACGTGGCAGCACAGGGCAGGAGACCCTAACACTGACTTTGTACCAAACCTTTAATATACAGCTTCACTAAAAGTCAGTAAATTCTGGATTCGTGGATCGTTGGATTCAAAGAGTGGATAAGGCCACTCTAAGGCTTCTCATTTGAAAGACAGGTAGATATACTTAACTACATTGGCAGGAGTAATACCACATGAAGGATCGGCTTCCATCATAGTCAGATACTGATCACCTCGTCCCTGGTATTGAGCTAGATCTCCAGTGAAATAAATTAAAGATCGGTCACCAGAAACTTGGAAGATGGTCTTGAAGACTCCGGCATAACAGCAGACTCAGATTACCTCAATTGAATGACAACCTCGGATGACCCCGGCTCGGCAGAAACCTCAGATGGTCCCGACTGGGCAGAAACCTCAGATGGCCCCAGCTGGGCAGAAATATCAGATGGCCCCGGCTGGGCAGAAACCTCAGATTGTCCCGGCTGACCTCGGATGGCCCCGGCTGGGCTGGAACCTCGGATGGCTCCGGCTGGGCTGGAACCTCGGATGGCCCCAGCTGGGCTGGAAACTCATGGCCGAAGGCAAGGGCAGACAAAACCTCATGCCCGAAGGCAAGAGCAGACGAAACCTCAGGCCCAGAGGCCAGGGCAGTAACACAAGGTGGCAGACTGGTTGCAGCACTCACAGGATTTAAGGGAGCACTAGAAACACCCTCCTGCAACAAGATGCTTCCTAGGTCCCTCCAAGTACCCTCCTGAGGCATGCTACATGGAGACTCCGTCAAAGCTGAAGCACCGGCAACTTTTCCTGGGTCTGTTGCCGATAGTGACCTCTCCTGGGTTTATGATTGTTCCATCTGGCGATGACTATGGCGGGGCCGCTCTGTGAAGAGACTCTGGCTGGGCAGCTCTGTGAAGAGACTCTGGCTGGGCAGCTCTGTGAAGAGACTCTGGCTGGGCAGCTCTGTGAAGAGACTCTGGCTGGGCAGCTCTGTGAAGAGACTCTGGCTGGGCAGCTCTGTGAAGATTATCAGATGGTCCCTCCATGGAACCGGCAAGGCTGGACACCCTTCCTGGGGCTGGACTCTCTGAACCCCTTTCTGGGGCTGGACACTCGGAAGCCCCCTCTCGGGCTTGACACTTGGAAGCCCCCTCTCGGGCTGCGGAGACTGAACCTTTCTTGAGTTTGCGGGTGGGACAAAACTGAATGAAATGTCCAGACCCACCACAATAAAAGAAGAGTTTGTTATCTCTTCTATGGCTTCTCTCTGCTTCAGAAAGACTGGGTCATGGGAAGCTCCAAAACTTGCCTTGCTTGATACAGGGTAGCCATGTTCAAAACCAAGAACTTCAGATTCACAATTCTTCCTTTTACCTGAAGACAGCTTGATACATTTTGGCAGAATGGATAATATCTCAGAAGACAGAGCTTGTATATTAATCAGTTTCATCCTGAAATCTGCCAGTAATGTAGGGTTCAGAAAAGGCTTTAACTCAAAAGGAATACAACTAATTAGTGATGTAGCCATTTTCCTGAAGTCCTGTATAACCTCAAAACTTCTGCACACGTTTTTATGGCCAGTTCATACAGTCACTGATACTAGGCTTTTTTCTGTGTGTGCGTGCGCAGGAGGTACAAGAAATGAGGCGTACAGAGACAAAAGGAAATGTATATAGATTTATAAATGCAAAATATTAGAATCCATAGGCATAAACTGTGTTATCTACAGATAAGAGACCAGGTATGTAAGCAAGTAGCTGTGAACATGTAGGATACCAGAGTGCTGGGAGAATGCAGGCCAGCTACTCTGTTACTTGTAGTTACCATAAGTAGACCATTAGTGACAAACTGGGACAAAGCAGGTCAGCTATGCAGGATAGCAGGGTACTGGAAGAATGCAGGTCAGCTATACAGGTTACCTGAGTACTGGGAGAATGCAGGCCAGCTATGCAGGACAGCAGAGTACTGGGAGAATGCAGGCCAGCTACTCAGTAGTCCATTAACGATGAGCTGAGAGAATGCAGGTCAGCTATGCAGGATAGCAGAGTACTGGGAGAATGCAGGTCATTTATGCAGGCTACCTGAGTACTGGGAGAATGCAGGCCAGCTACTCAGTAGTCCATTAACGATGAGCTGAGAGAATGCAGGTTATCTGAGTACTGGGAGAATGCAGGGGAGCTACTCAGTAGATCCTTAAAGATGAGCTGAGAGAATGCAGGCCAGAGACTCAGTAGTCCATTAACAATGAGCTGAGAGAATGCAGGTTACCTGAGTACTGGGAGAAAGCAGGCCAGCTACTCAGTAGTCCATTAACAATGAGCTGAGAGATTGCAGTCCCAAAGGTAGACTTGATGAACTGGCACAGGAATGCTTGTGAACAGAGTATAAATAGCAGCTTCCCAGGTGCAAACCACAGCTGCACATAACTAGGTAAATCAACCCTGCCAGGTCACAGAGTGGAAACTGCTAGACAGACCAGGAGGCAGAGAGTGACACCTAGAGGCAGAAAGGAGATATGGCACGGATCATGACAATTAGCATGTGACTGAGTACCCAGTACACAACACCTGCGAATAAATCCAGTGTTATGTGACTGAGTACACAGTAAAATACATGTAATAGGTAAATACTGTGATGCACTATATATGGACCCAGATGCTCCTAGTCCCTAGGGTACAGTATACAGTGATAGATACTGTATATCTCATATACACCACAGTGAAATCACATAGCAGATACAGGCACACATACTGTAGTCACATTTGCAATGCAGATAATTGTTTTCATGACAATAAAATTGCACTGGATTATTATATGAACATATATATATATATATATATATATATATGTTATATATAAAACAATGCGTGGTCTGGGACCGGATGTATATAATAGAATACTCGTACAATATATTCTGGCACAGGTATGCTGTCTTATTATCGACATGTAGAATACTTAAGTGTTCATAAAGGAGACCTTGCCCTGCAGTCCCAGAGACCAGTCACATCTAGTGACGAAGCTACATGCAAAACTAGTAGAGGCGTGGCCTGCTAGACGTACCCGCCTCCAAGCTGACCACCGGTCTGTGCCTTCTGCCTCTGTTGGTGTCCCATAAGCCGCTTGCGCTGTGTAAGGTCCCGGTTCCCCGTGCAGCACAGCTCTTACCGGCAGGGAGAGATTGGAGCTTTATTTCTGTATACTGTCAAAGTCGAAAAATATCATGATGCATATGCCTTGTACTAACCCCTCATGCACATGCCCGCTGCGCGTGCACACACTCTGCCGTGCGTGCACATATCCGCAATTTGCGTAAAGATCGCTCCGGCGATCACGCGCGTGGTATGCGCATTTTAGGTAGAGTTTGTAAGCATCTAGCGTGCGACTCGATCGTAGCATATTTAACCCAAATAGTGTGTTTTGTATTTAATATTCCCCTAGACAATGTCAGCGAGTATGTTTAGTTTAAACTGTTCCTGGACAGAGAGATTCCTCTTTACATGATAGGAAGGGTCAGACAAAGGTTGAAAGGTGGTGTCTAGTATCCAGCTGTAGGGTTTTTTAAGGGTAACATTCCGATGCTAGTTAGGAAAGGATCGCTCGCTCCTGCGTATAGTTATGTACAAATGTAGTTTATGAACATTAACTATATTTGCTGTAAATTACACATGCGGCGGGAATCCTGAGGATACCTCCCACCAGAGCAGTTGGGGAAAGACACAGCCCACCTGTTCAAATCCACCTATGACCTTTGCTATAATGTGGAGACACATTCCTGTGTCCAATGAACAATGAGATACAAGGTACCATTGTATTGTGAATGTATGTTGTGCTATATAAAGACCACCATTGCCTGGCCAGCCTCACTCTCTCTGAAAGCCTTCTCCCTGAATGCTGAGGACTGGATCCAGGTCGCGCATGCGAATCATCCCCACGTATGTATTATTCTCTGTAGCCATTTTGTTCGCCATTTATGTTCTCATTTTATTCGCTCTTGTTTGCAATTGTTCGCCATTGTTCACATTATTTTCTGTTATTCTGTTTAGATTTCTATGTTAGTTTGTAGTGTATAACTTGTATTGTGTTTCCCTTTTTCTCTAAACCATCCACGGCGGTGTTAGAGCTGCTGTGGTTTTTAAATCCAAACCAGGTCTTGTGTTTTCACTGTTTACTGCAAAGGACTCTCTTAGCATATCAATCGCTTAAACAGCATACACATTGTTAAGGTTTTTAAGCGTTACATTACAGTATTTGGTTATTAAGGTTTAAGTATATTCTCACTGTGTATTATTAGCTAGGTTTAAAGGTTATCAACTGTGTGTGCGCCCGCTGTGTGTAATCCGTACACTCAGCGCAGCGTGTGTACGCCAAGTGCGTACCACGTGCGGGACTCTGTACGCAAATAGCGTACAAAGTGCGTAGCACGTGTACGTGGTCTAGCGGCCATAGCGGCTCCACGGTAATAGTGTATAGCTTTATGTTTAAAGATAGTAATTGACATTATCAATACATCATGTGGTAACCAGTTCACACGGGTGAGAACCTCGGTACGAGTCTCATTCATTTAATGTAGATTCTATGTCACAGTGATCTTATGTGTTACTGTGGATCCTTTGTTAAAGGAATTTTACCTGTTTTAAATAAAAGTGATTGCACTATGTGCGCCCCCTCCTTCTGTTTCTGTATTTAGAGTATCTCACTCCAGGAGTCCGGAGTTTCTACAGAAGGGGTGCAGCGTTTTTTTGAAAGGCTATAAATCCAGTGCTACAGTATACAGTATCCCAGAGTTTTGATGACCTTGAGGATTCTTTTCCATTTTCTAAGTGAAATCTGAACATTGACCAGCGCACCTGTACACATTTTTGTTGAATAAATATATATATATATATATATATATATATATATATACATATTTATATATACTGTATATAATTATAATGTTTTTATGGAGTGTCAAACAAGTATCATCTGCTGTTATCCATAGCTTTTCTTAGAAGCGTTCAATACTTCAAAGGTTCTTGTGATGAGTAAAGATGACCTCCTTGATATTTGTGTCAGGAAAAGAGACCATCACACATATAAAAGTCTCAATTTTGACCTTTTGTGAGCCTAATGGTAAATAAACACAATCCATTGTAAACCAGAGATCTTAGTGTATTGAGCCAGTCAAGACAAGATGGTGTCATCCAACGTGTTTCTTTAATCGTGACTTCCTCAGGGGTGTCTCAAATTATGGGCATATAAAAAATCATATACACTAAATACAATTTTCAACCTCTAAGAGTTTAAATATCAAAATCAAACAGATCAAGTAGCAATTTATCCATAGAGAGTAGATGACAACAAGGAAGTATGATATTCGATTGGCTTACATAGTAGGTGCAGACAATTCCTTATGGGGATTCCATTCTCACTTGTTCCCCCACTTTCAATTAGCCAACATCCACCACGAACCTATCTATTAGTGAACCCATTAAAAGTTGGTTTCGGGGGGGTCAGCACCAAAGACTAAAACCCTCTACCACCGTTTGCCGTTGCAATGTCTGACAGCCTCCCTAAATTTGCCTCAGCCTGCATCAAAGGTCACTCCATCTAAAATGACAAGTATACATAAAAAATCAGATTGATTTTTTTTTTTACTGTAAAAAACAAAATACAAAAATCACTACAATGTAAATCAACATTTGTTTCTATAAAAATCACCTTTTTGGGTGATATTTTGTTGGCCTGGACATGGGCGCCACTTTGTTGATTTTTTTTGGTTTTATTTTGCCAGATCTTAACCCTGTTCTGTCTCCTCCTGTCCTGTTATTCCCCATGCAATCTTGCCATTGCCTCTTGTATCAGGATGGGATTTTCCTCATTCGTATTGTATGGCACTCATCTAACAGGAGGGTCATCTTTTAATGAAACAGAGGTAATCTTTTGTTGATCATAATTGAGAGTGTTTTCTTGAGGTGGTGTATCTGCAGCAGGCTGTTGGAGGCAACTTGGCACCACAACCTCCTCAACAAGAAATTGAGTACACTCTCAGCTGATGTTAAAGCAGCTGCAATAAAATCCTCCATTCAATCGGACTTGCTGTTCACTCCCCAAGTTCACCAAGAACTCATCCAGTAAGTCAGTCTGAATGCATATATGATGCCCAGAGGGCCGTTATACGAATGGTGTACATGTGTTATGGCCTGTGTAAAGCTACTTGATTAAAGTGGAAGGACAGAGGAAGTAGTGTAATAAGTGATGAACACTGGACAGTTACACTGTCAGCAATTTTAATGAAGGCAGCCAATCAAAACTTTAAGCCTTATAAATATGATATAGAAACAGAAAGATGCCACTGCGATCATGAGATCCGTGGCATTCACTACATGTTTTTAGACCAGAGACTGGGGTACCCCATGCTGTACATCTATAATGTGGCAAAACTTGCTGCATACCTGTGTGCATCTGCATAGCAGGAGAAGATACTGTTGTTCAGTTGGAACAGCGATGGTCAGTTAAGGTGGCAGCCAGACCTCTTGTGCTAGTGTTACTAATAAGCTGCAGCCACCTCTCCCTTCCTCATGTCCTGGTGGCTCCATGGTCCTCTTTCATCTACAGCCCACTCCTCCTGGTACTCACACATGCAGTGTCAGCTGGACAGCATTCATCCCCTCCTCACGTCCCAGTGGCTTCCACAGCGTATGTGATGTCATGCTGTCACCACTGCTTAAGTGAAGAAGAGCCATGAAGAGAAGCAGGCTCTGTGCATCTTGAATACAAGATGAGTGGGGGCTGAAGGGACAAGAGAGGTGGGGAAGCTGCCGTAGGGATACAGGGCATGAGCTGCTGGAGGGATGCTTCTTTGTGAGATCAATGTCTCTTAATAAAGTACATGAAGTAGGGCACTAATTTACAGTTTGCAGAGGGCACCATAATCAGTAGCACTGGCCCTGGCTTTGCTTAATGTGTGTGTGTGTGTGTGTGTGTGTGTGTGTGTGTGTGTGTGTGTGTTCTACCACCTATATTTTATCTTGTAATTTTTAGGCAAAGCAAGAAGACAATGTACGTATGTGCCAAGTTAGAAGGTCCCCACACTAACCCCGACCACCTCCAGAATCCACCCCCCAACCCCTACTAACCCCTCAACCCAATCCATCCCCTTACCCCTTTCCAACCCCTCATCCCCTTCAACCCCACCGCCCCCTTCTAACCCCTCATCCCCTTCAACCACACCCCCCCCTTCCAACTCCTCATCCCCTTCAACCCCATCACCCCCTTTTAACTCCCCATACCCCTCCACCCTTTCATTCCCTCCAAACCCCTCATCCCCCTTCAACCTGCCATCCCCCTCCAACCTCCCCATCCACATCCCCTGGCCAGGAGAATGCATTATCCACCAGCTAGGGTGAAAAAGCCCAAGAAGCTGGGCCTTCTGAAGAAAGTAAGTCTATACAAATGGAATTTAACCTTATACAAATATCTTTGTGGGTGGCCATTTATCATTTGCAAATTTACCCAGTCCTTGCAATGTGGCAAGAGTGTCGTCTTGGTTTCTGCACACACATTTCCAAAGTTTATAAAGGATCCAGTATGATATACCGACAAACAGGATGCCGTCTATCCTGAATGCCGGGATCCCAACAGCCGGCATTTTAACTGCATCCCTTTATAAATATGGAAGAATTGCATCCACCATAGAAACCTAGGGGGGATGCAGCTGTGGACGCCATTGGAGGGATTGCAGCAGGTATCAGAGATGCCTGCTACATTCACTCCTTCTAAAATTTAAGTAAACCTTCAATGTGTGTGGCTTACCTCCAAAAAGAGGAATTTTGGGGAACATAATCAAAAATATAATTTGATAAATGGCCAACACAGTATGTACTGTATATTGTTAAAGTTTTTTAATGCCTCCCACCACCACAACCTTTAGATGTGGAAGATGCTGACAGAAACCAAGTCATCCAGGAGCAGCTGAAGCTTATTCAGCAAAATCTACTGCCGTGGCATCATTGATTTCTATTTTTATTAATTTGTTTAAATAGTTTTACTTTTTTTTTTTTTTTAATCTCCAGTTTTCTGTTACATAATGTTACATTATATTTGAAGTCAACTGTTTAAAAAAATGTCTATCTATCTATCTATCTATCTATCTATCTATCTATCTATCTATCTATCTATCTATCTATCTATCTATCTATCTATCTATCTACCTGTCTGTCTGTCTGTCTATTTGTCATATGTCTTATACTGTATGTAGGAAAACATTTATGTTTATAGAACAACTAAGTAATCAAACAAGCAAACAAACAAACTAATTTGTTGTGTTTGATGGCTTAATTATTCATTTACACCTAATTAAGTAGTTAGAGTGGGTTAAGTAGGTAGTCATTGGGTTAGAAAATAGAGGAAAATACACATATACTGTAGATGGTACTGATGCTCTGTATATTGCATTTGCTATTGCATACGAATTTGCTATCACATTTGTTTTGCAAAACAATGACATTTGGTCAGCCCCAGGGAACTCCTTTATTTTGTAATTTTGATGGCTGTTGTATGTGCTTTTTTGGGGCTTTTGCTATTATCCATATGCAATTTTGCATTCAATAACGATTATTTGATAAACTGTTTGCATAAGCAATCCAAGCTGAATGAGGTCCATTAACCTACAGTATAATGGTGCCGGCACATACATACATACATACATACATACATACATACATACATAGTGGGTCATTCCGAGTTGATCGTTCGCTAGCTACTTTTTGCAGCGCTGCAATCAGATAGTCGCCGCCTATAGGGGAGTGTATTTTTGCTTTGTGCAAACGCCTGTGCAGCCGAGCTCTGCAAAAACATTTTGTGCAGTTTCTGAGTAGGTCTGAACTTACTCAGCCCTTGCGATCACTTCAGTCTGTCTGGTCCTGGAATTGACGTCAGACACCCGCCCTGCAAACGCTTGGACACGCCTGCGTTTGCCCAAACACTCCCAGAAAATGGTCAGTTGACTCCCATAAATGCCTTCTTCCTATCAATCTCCTTGGATTCTTTGTTAAATCCATCGCTCAGCAACGATCCGCTTTGCACCCGTGCAATGCGCCTGCGCATTGTGGTGCATACCCATGCGCAGTAGTGACCTGATCGCTGCACTGTGAAAAACGGCATTGTGTGAACAGGTCAGAATGACCCCCCATAGTACTAACTGGGTAAATGCAGAGGTTATGGTCTTAAGACAAAAAAAGGGGGTTTGGGTACTGCGCTATAGTGAAGGAACAGGTTAATCCTGGACAATGCAGCTGAAGGAGGCGGGGCTACTACCTTGCTCCGCTGTAGAAGATACAATATACAAAGAATGTTCCCAGCGCAACGAACCAGAATATAAGGAAGGTGTTTAAAAAAAAATTAAGAATAAACACTTAATTTCAAAAATCTTGTTCTTTTATTGTTTACTTATTTTAAAGGGTATTCAGTTAATGATAGTATAAAAATCAGAAACAGTGGTGTGACTACCTATTACCGGTAAACAGGGACACAACACACACAAACAAAACGTATAACATGTAGGTTATGGTCTCCATTTAGCGGTGCTGTGGATAATAGCAAACAGCCGAGCTGCCTAGCTTAATAAAATAGCTCGCTTTAGAGAAACACTAATCACGATCCTTATAAGCAGTGCTAATTTGTAACAAATAATAAAGGTGTAGGCTACAGTATATAACTGAAGATGTATGCCTTAGAGACATGTTTGATCCATTAGCACTGTGATCTGTATACTCTAATGGTGTCAGCTACACTTGTTAAAGAGGAATAAATGAAAATAAAAATAAAAAAAACGTTTTTTTGGATACACATGGGCCCTCATTCCGAGTTGATCGCTCGGTATTTTTCATCGCATCGCAATGAAAATCAGCTTAGTACGCATGCGCAATATTCGCACTGCGACTGCGCCAAGTAATTTAACAATGAAGATAGTATTTTTACTCACGGCTTTTTCATCGCTCCGGCGATCGTAATGTGATTGACAGGAAATGGGTGTTACTGGGCGGAAACACGGCGTTTTATGGGCGTGTGGTTGAAAACGCTACCGTTTCCGGAAAAAACGCAGGAGTGGCTGGAGAAACGGGGGAGTGTCTGAGCGAACGCTGGGTGTGTTTGTGACGTCAAACCAGGAACGACAAGCACTGAACTGATCGCACAGGCAGAGTAAGGTTGAAGTTACTCAGAAACTGCAAAGTAGTTTGTAATCGCAATATTGCGATTACATCGGTCGCAATTTTAAGAAGCTAAGATACACTCCCTGTAGGCGTAGGCTTAGCGTGTGTAACTCTGCTAAATTCGCCTTGCGACCGATCAACTCGGAATGAGGGCCATTATTCCTATTGTGTTCTATATACCAGCATCTTATAATAAGAATTTACTTACCGAGAATTCTATTTCTCGTAGTCCGTAGTGGATGCTGGGGACTCCGTCAGGACCATGGGGAATAGCGGCTCCGCAGGAGACAGGGCACAAAAGTAAAAGCTTTAGGATCAGGTGGTGTGCACTGGCTCCTCCCCCTATGACCCTCCTCCAAGCCTCAGTTAGGATACTGTGCCCGGACGAGCGTACACAATAAGGAAGGATTTTGAATCCCGGGTAAGACTCATACCAGCCACACCAATCACACTGTACAACCTGTGATCTGAACCCAGTTAACAGCATGATAACAGCGGAGCCTCTGAAAAGATGGCTCACAACAATAATAACCCGATTTTTGTAACAATAACTATGTACAAGTATTGCAGACAATCCGCACTTGGGATGGGCGCCCAGCATCCACTACGGACTACGAGAAATAGAATTCTCGGTAAGTAAATTCTTATTTTCTCTGACGTCCTAAGTGGATGCTGGGGACTCCGTCAGGACCATGGGGATTATACCAAAGCTCCCAAACGGGCGGGAGAGTGCGGATGACTCTGCAGCACCGAGTGAGAGAACTCCAGGTCCTCCTCAGCCAGGGTGTGCCCCTGACCAAGTAGCAGCTCGGCAAAGTTGTAAAGCCGAGACCCCTCGGGCAGCCGCCCAAGATGAGCCCACCTTCCTTGTGGAATGGGCATTTACATATTTTGGCTGTGGCAGGCCTGCCACAGAATGTGCAAGCTGAATTGTACTACACATCCAACTAGCAATCGTCTGCTTAGAAGCAAGAGCACCCAGTTTGTTGGGTGCATACAGGATAACAGCAAGTCAGTTTTCCTGACTCCAGCCGTCCTGAAAACCTATATTTTCAGGGCCCTGACAACATCTAGCAACTTGGAGTCCTCCAAGTCCCTAGTAGCCGCAGGTACCACAATAAGCTGGTTCAGGTGAAACGCTGACACCACCTTAGGGAGAAACTGGGGACGAGTCCGCAGCTCTGCCCTGTCCGAATGGACAATCAGATATGGGCTTTTGTGAGACAAAGCCGCCAATTCTGACACTCGCCTGGCCGAGGCCAGGGCCAACATCATGGTCACTTTCCATGTGAGATATTTCAAATCCACAGATTTGAGCGGTTTAAACCAATGTGATTTGAGGAATCCCAGAACTACGTTGAGATCCCACAGTGCCACTGGAGGCACAAAAGGGGGTTGTATATGCAGTACTCCCTTGACAAACTTCTGGACTTCAGGAACTGAAGCCAATTCTTTCTGGAAGAAAATCGACAGGGCCGAAATTTTGAACCTTAATGGACCCCAATTTGAGGCCCATAGACACTCCTGTTTGCAGGAAATGCAGGAATCGACCGAGTTGAAATTTCTTCGTGGGGCCTTCCTGGCCTCACACCACGCAACATATTTTCGCCACATGTGGTGATAATGTTGTGCGGTCACCTCCTTCCTGGCTTTGACCAGGGTAGGAATGACCTCTTCCGGAATGCCTTTTTCCCTTAGGATCCGGCGTTCAACCGCCATGCCGTCAAACGCAGCCGCGGTAAGTCTTGGAACAGACATGGTACTTGCTGAAGCAAGTCCCTTCTTAGCGGCAGAGGCCATGAGTCCTCTGTGAGCATCTCTTGAAGTTCCGGGTACCAAGTCCTTCTTGGCCAATCCGGAGCCACGAGTATAGTTCTTACTCCTCTACGTCTTATAATTCTCAGTACCTTAGGTATGAGAAGCAGAGGAGGGAACACATACACCGACTGGTACACCCACGGTGTTACCAGAACGTCCACAGCTATTGCCTGAGGGTCTCTTGACCTGGCGCAATACCTGTCCAGTTTTTTGTTCAGGCGGGACGCCATCATGTCCACCTTTGGTCTTTCCCAACGGTTCACAATCATGTGGAAGACTTCCCGATGAAGTCCCCACTCTCCCGGGTGGAGGTCCTGCTGAGGAAGTCTGCTTCCCAGTTGTCCACTCCCGGAATGAACACTGCTGACAGTGCTATCACATGATTTTCCGCCCAGCGAAGAATCCTTGCAGTTTCTGCCATTGTCCTCCTGCTTCTTGTGCCGCCCTGTCTGTTTACGTGGGCGACTGCCGTGATGTTGTCCCACTGGATCAATACCGGCTGACCTTGAAGCAGAGGTCTTGCTAAGCTTAGAGCATTGTAAATTGCTCTTAGCTCCAGTATATTTATGTGGAGAGAAGTCTCCAGACTTGATCACACTCCCTGGAAATTTTTTCCTTGTGTGACTGCTCCCCAGCCTTTCAGGCTGGCATCCGTGGTCACCAGGACCCAGTCCTGAATGCCGAATCTGTGGCCCTTTAGTAGATGAGCACTCTGCAGCCACCACAGAAGAGACACCCTTGTCCTTGGAGACAGGGTTATCCGCTGATGCATCTGAAGATGCGATCCGGACCATTTTTCCAGCAGATCCCACTGAAAAGTTCTTGCGTGAAATCTGCCAAATGGAATCGCTTCGTAAGAAGCCACCATTTTTCCCAGGACCCTTGTGCAATGATGCACTGACACTTTTCCTGGTTTTAGGAGGTTCCTGACTAGCTCGGATAACTCCCTGGCTTTCTCCTCCGGGAGAAACACCTTTTTCTGGACTGTGTCCAGAATCATCCCTAGGAACAGCAGACGTGTCGTCGGAGACAGCTGCGATTTTGGAATATTTAGAATCCACCCGTGCTGTCGTAGAACTACTTGAGATAGTGCTACTCCGACCTCCAACTGTTCTCTGGACCTTGCCCTTATCAGGAGATCGTCCAAGTAAGGGATAATTAAGACGCCTTTTCTTTGAAGAAGAATCATCATTTCGGCCATTACCTTGGTAAAGACCCGGGTGCCGTGGACAATCCAAACGGCAGCGTCTGAAACTGATAGTGACAGTTTTGTACCACGAACCTGAGGTACCCTTGGTGAGAAGGGCAAATTGGGACATGGAGGTAAGCATCCTTGATGTCCAGGGACACCATATAGTCCCCTTCTTCCTGGTTCGCTATCACTGCTCTGAGTGACTCCATCTTGATTTGAACCTTTGTATGTAAGTGTTCAAATATTTCAGATTTAGAATAGGTCTCACCGAGCCGTCTGGCTTCAGTACCACAATATAGTGTGGAATAATACCCCTTTCCTTGTTGTAGGAGGGGTACTTTGATTATCACCTGCTGGGAATACAGCTTGTGAATTGTTTCCAATACTGCCTCCCTGTCGGAGGGAGACGTTGGTAAAGCAAACTTCAGGAACCTGCGAGGGGGAGACGTCTCGAATTTCCAATCTGTACCCCTGGGATACTACTTGTAGGATCCAGGGGTCCACTTGCGAGTGAGCCCACTGCGTGCTGAAACTCTTGAGACGACCCCCCACCGCACCTGTTTGTACGGCCCCAGCGTCATGCTGAGGACTTGGCAGAAGCGGTGGAAGGCTTCTGTTCCTGGGAATGGGCTGCCTGCTGCAGTCTTCTTCCCTTACCTCTATCCCTGGGCAGATATGACTGGCCTTTTGCCCGCTTGCCCTTATGGGGACGAAAGGACTGAGGCTGAAAAGACGATGTCTTTTTCTGCTGAGATGTGACTTGGGGTAAAAAAGGTGGATTTTCCAGCTGTTGCCGTGGCCACCAGGTCCGATGGACCGACCCCAAATAACTCCTCCCCTTTATACGGCAATACTTCCATGTGCCGTTTGGAATCTGCATCACCTGACCACTGTCGTGTCCATAAACATCTTCTGGCAGATATGGACATCGCACTTACTCTTGATGCCAGAGTGCAAATATCCCTCTGTGCATCTCGCATATATAGAAATGCATCCTTTAAATGCTCTATAGTCAATAAAATACTGTCCCTGTCAAGGGTATCAATATTTCCAGTCAGGGAATCCGACCAAGCCACCCCAGCGCTGCCCATCCAGGCTGAGGCGATCGCTGGTCGCAGTATAACACCAGTATGTGTGTATATACTTTTTAGGATATTTTCCAGCCTCCTATCAGTTGGCTCCTTGAGGGCGGCCGTATCTGATAAGCGTGTGAGCGCCTTATCCACCCTAAGGGGTGTTTCCCAACGCGCCATAACTTCTGGCGGGAAAGGGTATACCGCCAATAATTTTCTATCGGGGGAAACCCACGCATCATCACACACTTCATTTAATTTATCTGATTCAGGAAAAACCACATGTAGTTTTTTCACACTCCACATAATACCCTTTTTTGTGGTACTTGTAGTATCAGAAATATGTAACATCTCCTTCATTGCCCTTAACAAGTAACGTGTGGCCCTAAAGGAAAATACGTTTGTTTCTTCACCGTCGACACTGGAGTCAGTGTCCGTGTCTGTGTCTGTGTCGACCGACTGAGGTAAAAGGACGTTTTAACGCCCCTGACGGTGTTTGAGACGCCTAGACAGGTACTAATTGGTTTGCCGGCCGTCTCATGTCGTCAACCGACCTTGCAGCGTGTTGACATTATCACGTAATTCCTTAAATAAGCCATCCATTCCGGTGTCGACTCCCTAGAGAGTGACATCACCATTACAGGCAATTGCTCCGCCTCCTCACCAACATCGTCCTCATACATGTCGACACACACGTACCGACACACAGCACACACACAGGGAATGCTCTGATAGAGGACAGGACCCCACTAGCCCTTTGGGGAGACAGAGGGAGAGTTTGCCAGCACACACCAAAAACGCTATATTATACAGGGACAACCTTTATATAAGTGTTTTTCCCTTATAGCATTTTAATATATATAGTCATATCGCCAAATAAGTGCCCCCCCTCTCTGTTTTAACCCTGTGTCTGTAGTGCAGTGCAGGGGAGAGCCTGGGAGCCTTCCCACCAGCATTTCTGTGAGGGAAAATGGCGCTGTGTGCTGAGGAGAATAGGCCCCACCCCCTTTTCGGCGGGCTTCTTCTCCCGTTTTTCTGAGACCTGGCAGGGGTTAAATACATCCATATAGCCCCCAGGGGCTATATGTGATGTATTTTTAGCCAGAATAAGGTACTATCATTGCTGCCCAGGGCGCCCCCCCCAGCGCCCTGCACCCTCAGTGACCGCTGCTATGAAGTGTGCTGACAACAATGGCGCACAGCTGCAGTGCTGTGCGCTACCTTATGAAGACTGAAAAGTCTTCTGCCGCCGGTTTCTGGACCTCTTCACTTTTCGGCATCTGCAAGGGGGTCGGCGGCGCGGCTCCGGGACGAACCCCAGGGTGAGACCTGTGTTCCGACTCCCTCTGGAGCTAATGGTGTCCAGTAGCCTAAGAAGCCAATCCATCCTGCACGCAGGTGAGTTCACTTCTCTCCCCTAAGTCCCTCGATGCAGTGAGCCTGTTGCCAGCAGGACTCACTGAAAATAAAAAAAACCTAACAAAACTTTTACTCTAAGCAGCTCTTTAGGAGAGCCACCTAGATTGCACCCTTCTCGGCCGGGCACAAAAATCTAACTGAGGCTTGGAGGAGGGTCATAGGGGGAGGAGCCAGTGCACACCACCTGATCCTAAAGCTTTTACTTTTGTGCCCTGTCTCCTGCGGAGCCGCTATTCCCCATGGTCCTGACGGAGTCCCCAGCATCCACTTAGGACGTCAGAGAAAAGTATTTAATACCCACTGATGTACAACAACATACTGTGTACACTGTAAAGCCATAGTGAAAACTAAACTATATACTGTATGTGAATGTGTTTAAGAACAAGGATTTACATGATAAATAGTTCTGGCTAATAGAAAATTGATGATACCACATGTAACTATAACAAAAATCTACAGATATATTTGTGTCATATATTACACACTTTAAAAGCAGATTTATCTGTATCATCATAGAACACACAAACTTTATATCTGACCCAGTATTAAGGGAGGATTGAAAAGAAATATAACTAGTGAGGCCTAAGCTGGCCATACACCTAAATATTAATGTGTCAGATCTAGCTGGTTGGAATGAAAATCTGGTAATGGATGAGAGCAAATGACAATTACCATTTGCTCCCAAACACTGGTAAACAGACAAAAATGGTCAATCAGACAAATTGGTTAAATCCATTTGATTTAACCAATGTGTCTGAACGACCTTTTTGTCAGTTTTACGACATTTAGTAGCAATTGGTCAATTGTCATTTGCTCTCATCCATTACCAGATTTTCATTCCAAACAGCCAGATCTGACAGATAAATCTTTAGGTAGATACATTTATAGAAGAAACAAGTGTATACATAATTAGACTGCCTGGTAAAAACTAGATTGTTATATTGTATAGTGTTTACCAAAGTATCCAAGTTTGATACAAATAATGACAATGTGAGATAGGATCTTACAGTTGAACATATTTCTTTATAAATAGAAGGCAGATGACATACTTTAGTGGGATGCAGTTAATATCCCTGCTGTCGGGGATCCCCTAGTTCAGGAGACTGACACTGGAATCCTGACAGCCGGTGATATGCTGCCAGATAGAATCCCAACAAGCGCTTGATATTCCCACTCTGTTGGAGGGTCCATGCCACCAACCGAGTGGGAATAGGACCTGTGGAGAGCGAAGTGAGCCTCTGGGTCCGATGTGTGGTGAGTGCAGCAAGCTCATGAGGGGACTCACTGCTGGGATCCCATCTGCCGGGATTTTTTTATGTATTCCATTGTAGCATAAGTCAAAGTGAGAAAAGTCAACAAATATACAATAAGAGGCTATTAAGCTTTTATTGTATTATGTAAGCAACAACAATATGCAGCAGTCGCAGGTTTGGTTTTGAGTATTTTAATATTCACTTTTTCTAATTTTTATTCACTCTATAAATTTTTAATATTTCACCGCTTTTCAAAAATAAACATACTGTATGGTTTTAGAATATACTAATAAATAATATATTTTAATGATCTCACAGGATCTTTAGTTCACCTACACAAGAACTTGTTTTTGTCTTGTGTGAGTGTTTAAGTTTACAACTTAGTTTGCAATAGACATTCTAAGCAACAATAAAGTTGCTCAAATGTCCAATGGTGTGATCGATGGCTCTCATTCCGAGTTGATCGCTAGCTGCCATTGTTTGCTGCGTAGCGATCATTTAAAAAAAAAAGCAAAACTACGCAGGTGCAAGAGCCGCAATGCGCATGCGCGGCGTACGGGTACAAAGAGCATCGTTGTTTTGCACTGCTTCTAGCGACGATTCCATTCGCTCAGCTGAACGTAAGGAGATTGACAGGACAGGGGCGTTCATGGGTGTCAACTGTCCGTTTTCTGGGAGTGTTTGGAAAAACGCAGGCATGCCAGGTGTTTGCAGGGCGGGTATCTGACATCAATTCCGGGACCTTCGTCGCAGCAAACATCGCACAGAATAAGTAACTACAGGGCTGGTCTTGTTCTACACAAAATGTGTTTGTACCCGCTCAGCTGCACAGGCTTTCGCACTCTTGCAAAGTGAAAATACACTCCCCCGTGGGCGGAGACTATGTGTTTGCACGGCTGCAAAAAGTAGCGATCAACTCGGAATGAGGGCCGATGTTGGACCGATGGTGCATCTTTATAAGCTAGTAGCAGATCAGATGTCATGGGTGTTTCTGTATAAATTAGAATATCATTAGAGTACATCTGCAGATCTGCTGCATGCGAATACTCAGTTGCGAATACTCAGTTGCGAATGCCACTGTGTCACCCTATGAACCAGGCCCAATATCATCACATCACAGAGTAGTCATGCTTTGTATTGTCATGATGGGTCTCCTATAAAACAGAGTAAGTAATGATGCAATAATGGCCTTTACATTTTAGAGGGCTGTTGACAATTCAATGACATGCCAGCGGGTAAACAGAAGACCAAAGTCTCTTAGAGGCTTCTTGTAAATCTGACCCACAATATAAATATTTTTCTGTGCTGTTTTCTTTGTCTTTGCCCCCAGCTATTTCTTTGTGAACAAAAGTGTTATTTTTCAATAAATCTAAGTCTTTTGGTGTCTGTTAAATCCACATTTTTAATATAAATTTCCTGACTGTGATGAATTCTCTCTGTTCAGCCTCTTTCTTTATTTATTTCTTGTTATGCCCTGAACTCTGATCTATTTATAAAACAGCGTCTTTGCTTACATAAAACTGTTATGGATTAAAGTTATAAATTGTATGGAAACATTTCAGAAACTTGCCGGAATGGAAGATATTTGTGTGATGAAAACTTTTGGTAATGAAGATTGCACTACCTATTTTACTTTCTTATTTTACATCTCACTAAGTGGCATATTTATTATTTATTGGGTCTTAGACTGATAATTATACAAGGGCATTCAATAAGTAAGGTAATAGGAACTCTCACTTGTGTGATATTCTCTATTTTATTCTAATTTCCCACCAGGCCAGAGCAGGTAGACCACTGCTTCCCCTCACAGCCATTAGACTGGGCCACATATCAGTCATACTGTCCCAACATCAGTTGTACAGTGCGGGGCTGGCAGAAACATGGATAAACAATGAGGTTAATAGTGTAATAAGATTTCTGTATTTAAAGGGCACATCAGCAACTACAATTCATCTCAAACTTGTCGATATTTATGATGATAATGTCATGTCACAGAAACAAGTTTTTGGTTTGGTGCACTGTCTGTGGTGGGCGTGCTTGGCCGGCTGGATTGTTGCTCATCTTGAATGTCTGTACTTCCATTATCAAAGGCAGGGAACCAAATCCAAACCTGTTCCCGTGAGAAGACATTGTCACCATAGACCTCAACAAGTTGGCAATGAATTTGAGCTGCTGATGTGCCATTTAGATACAGAAATCTGATCGCACTACTACAATCACTTTACTTCCTAGGTTGGGGGACTGCAAAATATTTGCACAAAAACACCTGTTTTGTGGTCTACCCACATATATTAAGATTCATCCTGGCAGGTTCACCTTATGTATAAAAATATACATCTTATGGTCTTTGGAAAAGAACAGGAGAGAGTGTAGGTGAGTTATCAGTGTAAAGCTCAGCTACTATTACAAGTAGCGGTGCCTGCAGCACTGACCACACAGTGTGGGGGGATGTGCACATAGCACATATAAACATACATGTTATGCTGCATATCAGTTAGATTACTGTGTTCTCACATTGGTAGGGAGTAAACAATGCTAAATAAATACCAACATTCGTTAGATTAATGAGACTATTTTCTCTATTATAAGTCTGTTGGCGGTGCACCAAGGGTTCAGTAATGCCTTACTTGATATAATTGTACAGAGAAAACAAAGGAAAACCCTTTTTAGGCACACTCATTAGGAAAACAGAAATATAATCACATAGAAAAATAAGTACATAACTTTTATTAAATATTGTTAATATATGATCTCCTGAAACACAAACATTCAGACAACAGACACAAAATATTTTTTGATATTAAAAATGGTTTTCACAGTACACATCACAGATGTGCAGAGAATGGAATTATAATTTCTTTTTCCCAAAACTGCATTATAAGCAGTGGAGAAATAGAATAATTTAGCCCTAGATTAGACTGAACATCAAACCACCCTCGTGAGCAGATCGTAAAATTGATACAAAAGAAGTAATTTGTCAAATTCTCACTTTCTTATGGTCTCAACAGTTAACTCAATAGTGAATACATACATCAATTGATTTGGATTCTGGTTTGTAAACTACTGTAAATGTATAACTCTAGAGTTTTTCAGTAGGTGGCCAGAGTAAAAGGAGGATAATACCCCTTTCACACCGCACAAATAACCCGGTATCGACCCGGGTCGACAAGGGTCGGCGTGCGGTGTAAAAGGGGCATAGCCAAAATCGTGGGTCACCTGACCCGGCAATTCAACCCGGGAATAAAGCAGTGTTATACCCGGGTTGAATACTGGGTAAGTGGCTGCATAAATGGGCTCCCGGGTCGATGGGTCCCAGGACCCATTACTACAGCAGGGAGAGGCGGCGCAGAGATGATCTCATCTCCCAGAGCCGCCTCCACCTCCGTCCCTGCCGCCGGCTCCATACCCTGCTGCTATGGCAACCTGCCTGGCATATTGCCAGGTCCGGGAAGCCTGCAGCAGCTGCCAATGCCGGATCCCACTCGGGAAGGACCCGTTTCCAATTCCCGGGTGGGATCCGGCATTGGCAGTGTGAAAGGGGTATAATAGAATGAATTAGTGAATCTGCTTTCAACGTTAGACTGGAATTATTCCATTAGCCTAGACCTACTAAACCGGGTATGTCCAGGGGGTCTCCCACCAGGTACTGACCCGGCCCTACACTTTATAGCTTCCAAGAGTTGATGATATTGGGAACATACAGTGTGGTATGATAGTAGATAGTGAGAATGTGTCTCCTGAATAGTCGATGAGAGTTCACGAGTAGGTTAAAAGCAAATGGAAAAGAGAGAATCCAGGTTAGGGATATTAAGGAAAATAAAGATAAATGAGATGGATCTGCTTTTAGAGTTAGACAATAATGAGAGTCCAAGAAAATACAGAGTGAATATGAACCACCAAATCAAATTCATGTGGCCAAAAAGATATCTAATTATGAGTTACCATAGACGTTAAAGTCAATTTGACTAGTAAATTCACACTTAAGCAGCTAATATATTGGAGGAACCAAATTAGCAATGAGCAAAATAAGTGTAATATTGCTCCAGATACAATGAACCGTTAGTGATGTGTCAGTTTAACATATGAATATTAATGATATAATATCCCAAACAGAGTCCATAGAATAAAAAGTACATGAAGATCACTTAATAGCAATATATCTGATCAGCAAAACACAATTTGATATTTAATACCTATATTTGGTGAGATCAATTATTATTAAGCTCACACATGAGAATTCTTAAACATACACATGATAGTTATGGACTGCTGGGATCAATCAGGTAAAGCATACCTCCTAACATGACCCTCTCCAGGAGTGACAAAATGTACTGCTTCTGGACTTTTAATTTAAGGTTGGCGGCACCTGTTTTGAACAGGTTAATTAATAAGAAAGGTGCTTCACACAGGTGATGGCAATCATAAATTAAGAGGGAAGTCCAGGAGCACAGCATTCTGTCCCTCCTGGAGAGCGTCATGTTGGGAGGTATGGGTATAGAGAGATTGTGAAACAATGTATCCAGCACTTTAGTGTTGCAAAATTAAACATACTATATGCAGTGAATCCAGCAGATTGGTATAACTAATCCTGAATTATTAATGTACTTTATACATAAGTATATATATGCATGCAGAAAACATATATGGCAAGTTGCCGTTAATAAGGCGTAACCCTCCATTAAAAATTAGTTTAAATTGTAATACTGTTGTTAGTTCTATATAGAGCAGATAAGCAAAGCCGCTAAATAAGCTATAGTGCATTGATGTTAGTATTAGAAATGTGGCCACAATGCGTGTACCGGTGGTGTTGAATATACTGCCACACCAGAGCTAGGAGTTATATATTACGCGATTCACCTCTGTTAGAGAGCACTGGATGAATTACCACTGTGCCTGGGGACTGAATGAGGCTGACTGCTGACTGCTGAACTTCACTGCAAGAGTGATGCCCGCCACTGGTATTGTAGACGAGGAGTACGCGGGAAGGATTCCACTGCTACACGCCATCTAGGGAAGATACATTGTTCATGTTATGCTGCATGTAATATATGTGGTGGCTGGTTATCCCAGGGATAGGCAGGGAATGCAGTTAATTTGCCGGCTGTCATGATCCCACCGGTCAGGATACCAACTCTGGAATCCCAACAGATAGGCTTCTGAAGAAGGACGAGACAGCCCAAAATGTATTAAGCTGGTGACTGTGTACTAAAGATAGGAGTTTGATGAAGGAGATCCACTATTGCTGTTTGATATGTGCCTGTTTGGTTTCTGGGGCCTGAGGGCTGTCCAGTGACTGCAGGGTGAGATCTGTGAGTCCCTGAAGCAAGGTTACTCCGTTTGTTCACCATTGGTGATACATGTTTTTTGTTTTTTTTGTGAAATGTAATATGTAGGTTGCAAGTTTGTTTTTGGTCCCAAAGTGCATAACTTTGCATTTTTCTATATTGAATTCCATTTTCCATTTAGACGCCCAGGTTTCAAGTTTAGATAAGTCATTCTGTAGAGACTCCACATCTATTTCTGAATTAATTGCCTTATACAATTTAGTATCCTCTGCAAAGATTGACACTGTGCTTTCCAGGCCAATTTCCAGGTCGTTGATAATATGTTTAACAGTAGAGGCCCAAGTACGGACCCGTGTGGTATTCCGCTGACTACTGGTGCCCAGCTGGAGGACATCCCATTGACCACTACTCGCTGTACCCTGTTATCCAGCAAATTACTTATCCATGTACAAATAGTTTTTCATAGGCCAAGCTCCTTTAATTTGATGATAAGTCTCCTGTGATGCACTGTATCGAAGGCTTTTGCAAAATCTAAGTATACCACATCCACTACTTTTCCTTAGTCAAGATTGTCGCTCACTTCCTCATAGAAGCTAACTAAGTTAGTTTGACATGATCTGTCCCTTACACACCCATGCTGCTTTTTGCTAATAAACCTAGTGGCATGCAGATACTCTTGTATGCTATCCCTTAAAATTCCCTCCAATAATTTTCCCACTATAGATGTCAAACTGACTGGTCTGTAATTTCCTGGATGATTTTTAGATCCCTTTTTAAATAATGGCACTACCTCAGCTATACGTCAATCCTTAGGTACCATGCCTGATCTAATAGAACTATTGAAAATCAAGTATAGGGGTCTTGCTAGTTGTGACCTAAGCTCCATAAGAACCCTCGGGTGAAGTCCATCAGGTCCAGGTGATTTATTAATCTTAATTTTGCTTAGTCTCTCCCGGACTACCTCCTCACTTAAACAAGTATCCAGCCAGGAATCCTTGCTTTCACTATCGTTATGCACTACTCCCACCATTGCTTCTTCTCTGGAGAACACTGCTGAAAAAAATGTGTTCAGTATTTCCGCTTTTGTTTCGTCATCATTTATCAATACACCAGATTCATCTTTTAATGGATCTACGTTCTCCTTTCTTAAACTTTTACTGTTTATGTATTTAAAAGACTTCTTAGGATTGTTTTTGATCTCTATAGCGATTTGCTTTTCATTTTCAATTTTAGCTGCCCTTATTGCTTTTTTGCATTTTTTATTGCATTCCTTGTAGTACTGAAATGACTCCTCCGTTCCATTAGATTTAAATGCTTTGAAAGCATGCTTCTTATTATTCATTACTTCCTTGACCTTCTTATTAAGCCACATCAGTTTGAGTTTGGTACTTCTGCGCTTGCTCCCCATAGGATTTAATTTGTCAATATTGCTATTTCAAAACCCTTTTAACCCATCCCACATTTCCGTAGTGTTCTTGTCATCAAACAAGTCTTTCCAGTCAATGTCGTTTAGTGCACTTCTCAGCATATTGAAGTTACCCTTCCTAAAGTTAAATATTTTGGTTGATCCCTTGTACTTACATACTTATCCCTTTTGATACTTATATCAATTTCAATATGCTGTAATGATGAACCACAATTGTTGTTAGTTAATATTTTGGCATTATCATTGTTACTACCCATTTTAGTACCCATGTAAGTACCCTTGCTGGCTGCTCTTTCCCTCCCCCCTTCTCCACCCCCATTTAGTTCACTACCACCATCTTTGCTATTCTTACTGCATGACCCAGAGTATCTAGGTAAACCCTCCCCCCAGGCACCTAGTTTAATAGCTCCTCCAACCTTCCAACCATCCTTCCCCACAGCACCGCAGCCCCCTCCTCATTCAGGTGCAATTAATTGCGACAAAAAAGATGGCGCCTGACTGAGAAGTTCGCCCAATGTTCCAAGAACACAAACCCCTCCTTCCTACAGCAGACTCTAAGCCACACATTCATCTCCCTAATCTCCCTCTGCCTCCCTGGGCAAGCGCGTGGCACAGGTAGTATTTCAGAGAATATTACCTTAGATGTTCTTGCCTTTCGTTTCTGGCCTAAATCCCTATAATCTTTCTTAAGGACATCCCACCTATCACCACCGGGTCCTTCCCAGCCCCTCCTAACAATCTATCTACCTGGTCCACGATGTGCCGCACCCAAGCACCTGGGAGACTACATATCGTACGGCGATCCTGATCCCGGTAGCAGATTGCCCTATCTGTCTTCCTGATGATAGAGTCCCCTACCACCGCACTCTGCCTGGGTAACTCTCTCTCTTTCATCCCATCCGAGCCAGAGGGACCTCCTCTGGACTGAATAAGCTCTAAATGTGCACATTATAAATGTATTTATTTTGGGGGGATTTTGGTGAAAGACCCTAGTGTACGGATTAGATGCTATTTCATTTTGGACTCCTGACAGCCGACAATGCCGACAGACAGAATCCTGGTGCACAGGGGCTATTCCCACTCATTGGTGTCCACGACACCCATAGAGTGAGAATAGAGCTTGTGGTGAGTGCAGTGAGCCACTGTGCCCGCAGCATGGAGAGCACAGCGAGCCCGTAAGAGGATCTTTGCACTCACCCCACTGCCGGAATTCTGGCGGGTAGCATGCTGCTGTCGGTTTATTGATGTATATATGTATACTAGTGATGTGCACTGGACATTTTTAGGGTTTTGTGTTTTGGTTTTGGATTCGGTTCCGTGGCTGTGTTTTGGATTGCCAAACCCTCCCTTAAATTTTTTTGTCGGATTCGGGTGTGTTTTGGATTTGGGTGTTTTTTTTCTTCAAAAAACCCTCAAAAACAGCTTAAATCAAAGAATTTGGGGGTAATTTTGATCCCATAGTATTATTAACCTCAATAACCATAATTTCCACTCATTTCCAGTCTATTCTGAACACCTCACAACTCAAAATAATATTTTTAGTCCTAAAATTTGCACCGAGGTCGCTGGATGACTAAGCTAAGCGACCCAAGTGGGCGGCACAAACACCTGGCCCATCTAGGAGTGGCACTGCAGTGTCAGACAGGATGGCACTTAAAAAAATTGGACCCAAACATCACATGATGCAAAGATAAATAAAAATAAAAAAGAGGTGCAAGATGGAATTGTCCTTGGGCCCTCCCACCCACCCTTATGTTGTATAAACAGGACATGCACACTTGCAATTGCTGGTAAATGTCTCCACGGAGGAATTGATTATAATTAATTTTGATGAACATCATCTCCACATTTTCTGGAAGTAACCTCGTACGCCAATCGCTGACAAGGTTACCAGATGCACTAAACACTCTTTCGGAGTGCACACTGGAGGGGGGGCAACTTATTTAAAATAAAGCCAGTTTGAGCAAGGGCCTCCAAATTGCCTCTTTTTCCTGCCAGTATACGTACGGACTGTCTGACGTGCCTACAGTGATGCTGTCACTTATATAATCCTCCACCATTCTTTCAATGGTGACAGAATCATATGCAGTGACAGTAGACGACATGTCAGTAATTGTTGGCAGGTCCTTCAGTCCGGACCAGATGTCAGCTATAGATCCTGACTGCCCTGCATCACCGCCAGCGGGTGGTTTTGGAAATTGTATCCTTTTCCTGGCAGCTCCAGTGGCGGTAGAAAATGAAGCAGCCACCTCTTCCTATCCAGTGTTGGGAAGGTTAGGCATCGCAACCGACACAATTGGACTCTCCTTGGGGATTTGTGATTTAGAAGAACGCACAGTTCTTTGCTGTGCTTTTGCCAGCTTAACTCTTTCATTTTTCTAGTGGGAGGATGAGTGCTTCCATCCTCATGTGAAGCTGACCCACTAGTCATGAGGAACATAGGAGAGGGCCTTAACCGTTCCTTGCCACTCCATGTCATAAATGGCATATTGGCAAGTTTACGCTTCTCAGACGCTTTTAATTTAGATTTTTGGGTCATTTTACTGAACTTTTGTTTTTTGGATATTGCATGCTCTCTACTGTGACATTGGGCATCGGCCTTGGCAGATGACATTGATGGCATTTCATAATCTCTGCCATGACTAGATCTAGATATTGATCTTTACCTATTTTACCCTCCACATTTTTGTTCTCTATTTTTTAATGTGTGGAATTATATGCCAGTAATATATCTGGAATTAGACAGCAGTAATGTCTGGAATTAGATACCACTAGATAGATACCAGGTACCACTGTGACTGGAATGATGATGACCTATGCACAGTGACAGGACACTACAGCAGCAAGATGCAGCACAAGACAATGCAGCACTGACACTGAGCACAGATATTAAGCACTGTTCAGGATACTAGATGTGACACGGAGCTGCAAGATACAGCAATGGCCTACTGTACTGTACTTCTATATACTGGTGGTCAACTCAGTGCAGCACTGTACTACTATATACTGGTCACCACAATGCAGCACAGATATTGAGCACTGATCAGGAGAATAGAACTGAGTCTGACACGGAGCAGCAAGATACAGCAATGGACTACTGTACTGTACTACTATATACTGGTGGTCATCACAATGCAGCACTGTACTACTATATACTGGTCACCACAATGCAGCACAGATATTGAGCACTGATCAGGATACTAGAACTGAGTTTGACATGGAGCTGCAAGATACAGCAATGGTCCACTGTACTCAGTGGCGCACCCAGGGGGGGGTTCCGAGCACCCAGAAACCGCAATCCACTAAAAAAATTTTTTTTATAGCTGCATGAGTATTATTAATGGCTGTCTAGCGTCCTTTGCAGCCTGCTGTCTTCCTGGTGGCACTTGTAAGTGCAGTAAAAGTTTACTTTATTTTAATTATAGAACATATATATCCATGTGCATACATATATACACATGTATATACATACATACATAAAAACACACACATATGATATATATACATATGTATATATATACGTGTACTGTATGTGTGTATATATATATATAT